>NC_134265.1:26808331-26888322 GCF_031893055.1 Leptodactylus fuscus | reverse complement strand
TGGTTTTCCTATGAGGACATATTAGTTGGGGTTTAACCTTTGATGGCCCCTTGTTGATCATCTGATTGTCTTGGCTACTTCATTGTAAAAAGGACAGTCCATATGGATCAAATTAGAGGGGGTGTGCACAACAAAAAAAAAAAACATGCCTCATTGTATAGGTGCGGTTACCCTGAGAATTTTGATGTTTTATCTAAATCCATTCAGCTATTCCAAAGATATAAGCCCTTTTAGTGTGGATGTAAGTTAGGATCTACTAGCCAAGTGGGCAGTAAGACTGTGGTTTCTCCAGGACAGAAGCTCTGTGTGCTGCATGTCATTTAGTGTTAATGTCTACTTATCTAATCTGCATCTACACTAGCAGGGCTTATATCTTTGGAATGGCTGAACAGATTCGAACAAACACCCAAATGCTGTAACTTTAATGTAGTTGGGTCATTATATATATATATATATATATAATATATATATATATATATATATATATGTATATATATATATATGTATGTGTATGTATATGTAATTTTATTTAATTTTTTTTCCCCCTTACTGCAGGTCATATCGATCCAGCGCCGCCATCTTCTGATAAATCACCCCCCACAAGTGCGCAGAATAATGATGAAATTAACATTGCATCTTCCGGCAGCGAGGTGGAGATTGTGGGGGTGCAGGAACATGCCAGGTATGTCTGACCACATAAACCTGCGGGCGGTGCGGGTGAAGCCCTTATCAAGGCCATGAGTTACAGTTAGGTCCGGGTGAGGGGGCTTGTCCCGCCCCTGTCCTGTTACACAGGGAATGGCTGCCTGAGCCAATCACCGCCCGGCTCGGTGACTCAACCATTGAGCGACCGAGCTGTCATGTGACGAGACAGGACCAGGAACTAGAGACCAGCCGGGAAGCGGCAGTGAACGTGGAGGGAATGGCTAGGGCTCTGAAACGAGTAGTTTACCAAGAACAGCGCCGTGCACTGTATAGTGGTTGTGTTTGGTATTACAGTTGAGCCCCTTTTTATTTCAGTACAGCATTTAGGAGTAGGGGATCCACAGAAGTGATCTCATGGACCACTAGTGATGAGGTGAATGGGGTCCACATGTGTTTTTTTAATGGGCATGCTTGACCAGGATGGCTGGTCCCATAGACGTGGTCGAGCATTTGCCCCATCGCTCTCTTCACATGGCGTCCTTGCAGCGCCCAAACCTATATCCCCTACCCTATACTATATATGCTCCTAACGCTGCCTTCTGTCCCGCCAGGTTCGTCCATCCCAGAGGGGGCGTCATCCAGAGCGTGTCTTCCTGGAAGCACGCCGCCGGCTCTCAGTATCACAGCTCGCACCAAACTCCATCATGGACAAGCGTCAACCCCCAGCAGAACTGGACTTCGCCCCCGGAAGTAGTTGACCTAACGCTGGACGAGGATTCGAGGCGCAAATACTTACTGTAACATTGACTCCTCCCTGTTTCTGTCCTCCCCTCCTCCTCCCTGTGGCACACCTGTCTCTTGTACAGTCTCCGTCGCTCTCTTCCAGGAGGCAGGAACACGTGTTTTCGGAAGGAATCCCGAATTAACAAGCCTATCGGTAACTTTATTTTCTCGTTCATCGCACGGCCAGCCAAATCGCTTTCCTGCCCCTTCCCCTCCCCCATCCAGATACTTATCCAAAAACAAATCATGAGATAAAGCACTTTCCACGTGGAGTTTTTGCTCCGCCCTCCTTTTTTTGTGCTTAGTTAATTTAACGCTTTGTTATAAAAAAAAAAAAAAAGAAAGAAAAAAAATTAATATATGCAGAAATATTTATACTGTATCTGTAGGACTGATGATGGGTAAGGACCCCCCCACCCCCCACCCCACCCCCGTGGCGCATACGCTGAGCACTCGCCGCCGCCACCCCGATTCCGTTCAGGGAAGACTTACAAGCACTGTTAGAGTTGGAGGCAGCCATATTGTGGGTGGAGTCTCGGCATTCATTGGCCAGTTGGCTAGAAAATGGTGACGCTATTGGGTATCGGGCCACTGGCGCGTGACTTGATAGGTCACATGGACCCTGTAGCTTGAAGTCAGTCACAAGCACATACATTGTGGCCTCCGACCGTGCAGGCTGCAGTCGCAACCACTAGGGCTGGGGCTCGGTGGTCTCTGGCAGGGGTGTAGCGTGATCGTGCTGGGTACAGTCCCTTGATTTCGGGCCCCTACTGGGACATTTTATTCCATGTTTTTGGTATAAAGCGGTTTCGCCCATTGTGGGGGCTTTAGAGGCCTTAAAGAGGTCTTCCGGCCTCACGTTGACGTTTCATACTGATGATTACGGACAGCCATGACGTAGGCAGAGGCTGACCGTAACATTCACAGCTAAAGGGGCGTCCACTTCAGAGGAGAGCTGAACCACTAGGCAAGTCAAGCCCCGCCCCCAGTGCACTTGCAGACTGACTTGCACAGCGGTGCTTCAGGGACTTACAACACCGCTCCTATTATTTGTGCAAGAGTGGTGCTGCATGTACTTCCCATGCACTAGCAGCTGCACCGTTCCATACAGGGGGTCCGGGTGTCAGACCCCACAGATCACATCTGTGGGAAACCCCTTTTAAGTGACGTGGTCTCTTTAAGGAACTGCTTAAAGGGAGGTTGTCAGGTTCAAAATACTTCCCAAATCAATAGTTGGACCATTAATGGGCATAGAAATATACTTTTTTGGCTACAAATTGATGCAAATGAAAAGCAGCCGGCAAGTGCACTGGAGGCGGGGCCTGACTTGTCAGATTTGCCTACAGACAGCTGCAGGTACTTTGGCTCTCCTCTGGAATTGTCGACAGTTTAGCTGTGAACAATATTATCAGCCTCTGCCTGCATCATGGCTGTCTGTAGGCAAATCTGGTAAGTCAGGCCCCGCCCCCAGTGCACTTGCCATAAAAATGCTGATTATTTTTGCATTGGTTTGTGTCCCCCATTTTACAAGTTAATTACGTTACATAACTTTACATGTGGATTCTATTCTCCACATTACTAACCCTTGGTAACAGATTGTCCTACTCCAGAGCTGTATTCACAATTCTGCTAGTTGTCAGACAGTCAACAGATTGGACAGTCACACCCCTAACAGGTCACCGGACCCTCTACCATACAGTAGGACTGTAGTTTGCCCCTATATGAGACGACTGTACGGTGCTTGGTGTAAAGGGGTCACTTCTCAGAATGCAAATGATCACTGCAAGCTTTCAGGTGTTGTGGGCGGGTTCAGTTTTGGTCACCTACCACTAGGGGCAGCGTGTACGAGACCTGCCAGAGGACTTTAGGGAATCGGTTGCTTATCAGAACTTTTTATGCCGTAGGCTTTGGCCCCCTTGAACTGGACACCTTCTGGTCCTGTACTTGTAGGGGAACTAATACTCAAGGAGTCTCTGTGCAAGTCAACAAGGAGGGGGTGCGATGGGCACAGGCCATTACGAGTGGGAGAAGGTGGTAGTGGGCCCTTTTACCCATAGTGGTGGGGTCGGAGAGAGGTGCAGCCCCTTACACAATGTCAAGGGTACCCTAGTCCATGTCCCCCACACACTGGTGTTCCTTATTGGTGGGCACATCACCTGCCCGAGTTACAGTTGGTTGGGCCCAAACCTCCTACCTACAGGGTAATATGGGCCTGAAAACTGGTCTGTACATGGGCTGATAACACAAGAGTCCTGGACTCCAAGCAACATAACTATCTAAGACGCTAGGAGTCCCAGCTCACCATGAGACTACTGTCCTGGCCCTTATTCCCTGTGTGTAGGAGGCCTAAAAGCTATCCTGCTGTTTGCCATCTGTGGTGGTACATGCTCATTATTCCTGCAGCTCCCCCACAGGCTAAACAAAGTATTGCATGGTAGCTCTGCTGTCCTATCCTGTGTTCCCCTGTCTGCAGGAAGCCTTAATGGTATCTCCTGCTGCTGGGACCTTTTGTAACTTCTGGTGGCACATTTCACTTTTCCTGCAGCTCCCCCGCAGGTGAATTGCAGCATTACATCACCTGGTGAAATCAATGGTTTGTGTAATGCACGAAGGTGTTAAGAGAGAGAATCTTTATAAGCTGTCCTCCAATCTGTTTCCTAATAGGAACCCCTCCCTTTTAACACAGTCACCCCTTTTAAGATGACGGGTTCTCTTTAAACTCTTCCAGTTGTATCTGTTTACGTCCTTTCTTCCATGTCCGCAGTGCGGGGAGGTCCAGACATTTCACCGGTCTACATCTCCCATGTGGCTGGTTCTGCCATCTTTGTTGCCCGCGCCTGTCTCCGTTGCCCCCTTGCACCGCAGCTTTAAATAAACCACTGATGTCTAAGGGGAGTCGTCCGCTTAATAGGCCAAGTCCACTCATTAAGGTCATAGCGCCCTCTGCCCTGGCGCCATGTTTGTGCTGGCACCTACCCTCCGCGCTCAGTCCCATCTTTTGTTTGTGTGCATTGGATTGCCTGTAAATAGGGAGCAGTATGACGGGGTGTCTCAGGAGGAGGCCCCTCCGGCCCGCTTTTTTTTTTCTTTCACATTTTTACGTGTTTGCGTCTTCAATGTTTTTAGTTTTATTTAAGACACTACTTTCTATTAATTTTAGCGTGTGGATCAGACAAGCGGCCGCCATCACTGGATAATAATGGGGGCTGGACAAAGAGTTGTCTGTTTTTCAAAAAAAAAAAAAAATTTTTTTTTTTTTTTTTATTAGAGCTTTAAGGTCAAAATTCTGTAGATCTGGGCTCACAGGGGAAGCAGCCATGCTGTGGGATGGGGCAGGAGGAAGTGATGTCATATAATATAACATTACATATATATATATATATATATATATATATATATATATATATATATATAGTGTATGTGTAGATATGATTCAGTTTGGCACTTAAAGGGGTTGTACAGAATGAGAGACGGGTCTATATTTGTTTTTTATTGTCCATGGCTCATGTCTGGTGCCCATCCTTGTTTCATGAAATGATGCTAAGCTGCAATACCGGGCACAGCCTACAGTTAAGAGTGGCGCTCTTATCAGGAAAAAAGCAAATCTTACTAATCCTGTACAATCCCTTTTTTAGGCTTAGGCCCCATGTCGTGGAAATGCAGATTTTGCAGTTTTTTGGTTTTTTTTTTTTTAGCTAAAGCCAAGGGGGGCTACAGAAGGAATGGGAAATATCTAGTAAATTCTTACACTTCTCCCTTCTGCTCAGTCCACTCCTGGCTTTGGCACAAACAGCAGCAAAATCTGCAACAAAAAAAGCGCAGTTTCTGCAACGTGAGACCTTAGCCTAAAAGGGTTTTTTTATAGGGTTTACCCCCAACTAAATGACCGGCCCTGCTCTCCCTGAACCCTGCATTTGTGCAAGGTTGGAAGAACCCCAAGTTTGCCAGCTTTAAGCAATGAGTGGTGACTATAGATGCCTTATGTGCCCTTCCCTATAAGTGAGTGACCTCTGCCACTTTTCTCCTGAATGCTTTCCAGTTCACACTATGGCTGCCTTGACTTTCTAAGTAGGCAGATCTAGAACAAGGGGCAACATGGGTAAAAACCACCACCGAGCTGAAATGGTGACATCATCCTCCGCAACCAATCAGATTGCAGCTAATGAAAATGCAGTCTTCTGATTGGTTGCTGTGGTCCCCCCTCCCCCCTGTTGTTTGTTGTTACCGCCCCCTGGTTTATAGTTATGCCCCTCCCTTACACACCGGTTTTCCATTGGCTCCATTTCCCCTTTCAGGGAGTGCCGTGGACCAGGCCCAGTATTTCCTGCACTGTTGTCACCCGATCATATTCTCATTTTACTTTAGGGGTTTTTTTTTTTTTTTTTTTTTTCCCTTCTTTATAAACTCTTCTTCGGTTGTATTATTTCCTTAGTTCTGGTTGTCGGGGGCAGGGAGGGAGATAATAAGAGTGTTATTATAAATACATATATTTTTTGGTGCGAGATGAGAACTTCTGTTTTTGAAACAAGTCTGTAGAATAAAAGTTACAACTATTTTAAGACCGAATAAAATAGAGTGAATTATTTAAAGAATGTCCCTTGTGGTTATTGGGGCAGGTGGGCGGTCACGTGGGGGTATCTGACTATGGACAAAGAACTTCCAGTTTTAAATTACAGGTAGGTACATAGGGGCAGTATTATAGTAGTTATATTCTTGTACATAGGAGCAGTATTATAGTAGTTATATTCTTGTACATAGGAGCAGTATTATAGTAGTTATATTCTTGTACATAGGAGGCAGTATTATAGTAGTTATATTCTTGTACATAGGAGGTAGTATTATAGTAGTTATATTCTTGTACATAGGAGTAGTATTATAGTAGTTATATTCTTGTACATAGGAGCGGTATTATAGTAGTTATATTCTTGTACATAGGAGCAGTATTATAGTAGTTATATTCTTGTACATAGGAGCAGTATTATAGTAGTTATATTCTTGTACATAGGAGCGGTATTATAGTAGTTATATTCTTGTACATAGGAGCGGTATTATAGTAGTTATATTCTTGTACATAGGAGTAGTATTATAGTAGTTATATTCTTGTACATAGGAGGTAGTATTATAGTAGTTATATTCTTGTACATAGGAGGTAGTATTATAGTAGTTATATTCTTGTACATAGGAGCAGTATTATAGTAGTTATATTCTTGTACATAGGAGCAGTATTATAGTAGTTATATTCTTGTACATAGGAGTAGTATTATAGTATTTATATTCTTATACATAGGAGTAGTATTATAGTAGTTATATTCTTGTACATGGGAGTAGTATTATAGTAGTTATATTCTTGTACATAGGAGGCAGTATTATAGTAGTTATATTCTTGTATATAGGAGGTAGTATTATAGTAGTTATATTCTTGTACATAGGAGCAGTATTATAGTAGTTATATTCTTGTACATAGGAGCAGTATTATAGTAGTTATATTCTTGTACATAGGAGGTAGTATTATAGTAGTTATATTCTTGTACATAGGAGGTAGTATTATAGTAGTTATATTCTTGTACATAGGAGCAGTATTATAGTAGTTATATTCTTGTACATAGGAGCAGTATTATAGTAGTTATATTCTTGTACATAGGAGGTAGTATTATAGTAGTTATATTCTTGTACATAGGAGGTAGTATTATAGTAGTTATATTCTTGTACATAGGAGCAGTATTATAGTAGTTATATTCTTGTACATAGGAGGTAGTATTATAGTAGTTATATTCTTGTACATAGGGGGTAGTATTATAGTAGTTATATTCTTGTACATAGGAGCAGTATTATAGTAGTTATATTCTTGTACATAGCAGTAGTATTATAGTAGTTATATACTTGTACATAGGAGCAGTATTATAGTAGTTATATCCCTGTACATAGGAGCAGTATTATAGTAGTTATATACTTGTACATAGGAGCAGTATTATAGTAGTTATATTCTTGTACATAGGAGCAGTATTATAGTAGTTATATTCTTGTACATAGGAGTAGTATTATAGTAGTTATATTCTTGTACATAGGGGCAGTATTATAGTAGTTATATTCTTGTACATAGGGGCAGTATTATAGTAGTTATATTCTTGTACATAGGGGCAGTATTATAGTAGTTATATTCTTGTACATAGGGGCAGTATTATAGTAGTTATATTCTTGTACATAGGAGCAGTATTATAGTAGTTATATTCTTGTACATAGGACCAGTATTATAGTAGTTATATTCTTGTACATAGGGGGCAGTATTATAGTAGTTATATTCTTGTACATAGGAGTAGTATTATAGTAGTTATATTCTTGTACATAGGAGCAGTATTATAGTAGTTATATTCTTGTACATAGGAGCAGTATTATAGTAGTTATATTCTTGTAGACAGTAGGTAGCATTATAATATATTGCAGTATTTTGTCAGACTTACAATGACTAAATCATATTCCATATGAAACCTCAATCTCTGATTTATCCGATTTTTTTTTTTTCCTTTTCCTTAGGATTCAACACTTAGAACAGAATTGCAGATTAAAAATAAAACTATTCATTATTCATTTTGAGTCTTTCTGCCAAATTCCGCTCGGTGCAGTAATCTGGAAATATCCTCCTCCTGAACAGATTTAGTGCTTGGTTTCACACTGAGTCACCAAGGAGACAGGGGGGCCATAGAAAGTGGAGGATGAATAGCCCAACCTGCGATAACCAAGCCCCACATAAATCGGGGTGAATCCTAGATCCTGTGGATATGACATATGTGATGGCGATAACCTTCTAATACTGAGGAGTATGGAAGGCCCTATAGAGCTAGTCACTAGTGCTGATGCTTTATAGGCTGGTCTTAGTCTCCACGAAGCAAATGTGTGCTTGTACATGTCAGTGTGAATATGGCACATGGATGTCACTGACAGACCCACATATCTGAACCTGGGCTCCGATAAATAGACCAAAATAGCATTTGCTCTGAGGGGCTCACGGACCCCTGATAATACATGGACATGTGTATGGGGCCTTGGTCAGTGTGTTCTTGTGCTAGCCCTTAAAAACACAGCACACTGACAAAGGGTTGTGTACATGGGGGCCTAATGTGGGGTTCACTGACATTAATAATTTTGGCATATCTCATGATGTCTGTGCCAGGAATGGAAATCAAGTCCAGCTATAAAACTGGCGAATATGATGGATGATCCGCTACCATATGCCGGTCTGCACAGGGCCCACACAATACCTCATAGGACTGTCATCCTCTTCTCCCAGGTGCAGGAGGGGAGAAAAGGTACCACGGGCCTTCCCAAATCACACCGAAGATCCACATGACAGTATAATGTCCAATAGTGGCTCCGTCACATGGTATACTGTCCAATAGTGCCCAAGCCAAACATTATAATGTCCTATAGTGGCGCCTCCATATGGTATGTATATGTATGGGGCTCTTTGAGACGTTATACTGTGTGCAGGGGCCATTATACTGTTTGAGGGCCACTATGTGATATTATACCGTGTGTAGGGGACATTATACCATGGGTGCTGATACAGTTCATTACAAGATCAGATTATAATAAATGCAAATGTATAACTACTCTTCTCTGGGCCCCCCTGCAGCCTCGGGCCCTGGGCAAACCAACATTTTGCCATTTACTGCTGGTGTGTCTGCAGTGGAGCTCACACGCTGGTCTCCCCATCACAGGCACACGCTCCCCTAGGGTCTAATGTTGGAATCCAGTTAACCCAAGCACGGGTAAAGGGTAGAACATACAAACTCCATGCGGATGTAGCCTCAGGACCTCGCTGTAATATAGCGGCAACCCTGCCTAAACACTGACAGTAACAAAGCGATGACCGTCTGAGCAGAGAGACTGAGCATCGATCTCTGGCAGCCCTGGCCATGTCTCCTCTTCCGGGAGGTTACATTGATTATTCCAATGTAGTGCGGTGGTGAGATTCAGCCCTCAGTCCCTGCAATGCAGATCTGCAGACGGAGGGATTCCCGTCATGTCACTGATATCAGGCTGAAGCCATCCTGGTGCAATCGGATTACACAAACCGATGTCTGACAATATATAGTGACGCCTGTAGTGATATCCTGCAGATCACGTCACTCTGGGGATCCGGCCAGTAGATCACGTCACTCTGGGGATCCGGCCAGACTAACAATGTCGGCCCAAGTTCATACTCACGGATGGCAGCAGAGATCGTGAGAATATGGAACTGTAATACAAAGGGGCAAAAATTTTTGGAAAAAAAAAAATTGTGTTTTTCACGCTTTTCCTGGCTACCTCGAAACATTAAAGAGAGTCGGTGACCAGAACCCAGCCCCGAAGATATATACTGGAGGTCGCTCCATTGGGAATCGCTGCCTCCGTTGTGCAGATATCGCAGTTTTTGTTAATATGCAAAAGAGCACTGAGAAGGAACAGTCTTAGAATGATGGAAAGCCCAGGACGGATAGACGGGTTACTGATATGCAAATGATAACAAATCATAACGATTGGCCGCTGACGGCTCCCTGTGCGATCAATGACCAATGATGTCCCAAATGTGCTCAATGGGAGACAAGTCCAGAGACGCAGGAGGTCCTGGTTTAAGCCACACATAAGAGTAGGCCTAACATGCGGTCTGATGGCGCCCTCTTCTGGGATTCTTTGGAGAATTGGTTGCACCACTGGTTCCAAGACCAAATCAATGTAATGCTGAGCTGTTAGTGCACCTGAAATGAAGACCACAAGGGATCTCGCGACTGTAAATTATGTCACCCCACACCAGAATCCTGGGTGTAGTACCGGTGTGATGTTCCTTTGTGAAGACATCTTCACAGGCGTTGCACATAATGGTGCCCAGACCAATGTCTAGCTGTCATTTAAGACAAGTGCAGGACTCATCACTAAAGAGGACAGCCCTCCATTCCTGCCTCCATTGTTGTCTTGCTGTGCACCGAGATAGCCTTTGAGAGCAGTTGTGTGAGGTCAGTAAATCTCCGGTCAGCCCTCTGTAAATCTTCAGATGTGTCACAACTCAGCGCAAAAATTGTCTACAGTAAAAAAAAACTCAATGGAGAAATGTGGAGGAGGGGGATGCAGCTGCAGTTTGTGTGTCTGTGATGCTGCATGCTGTGAGAGGGGAGGAGGAGCTGCAATCTCATGATCTGTCTCCATGCGGCTAGTTGTTCAGATGTAGCAGAATTTTGACGCATCTATTACAAATCACGTGACCCACAACGATGCTAAAATCACTTTAATGTTTTCTTCAAAGAACTCCGAACCAACCGTAACATTAGATGAAGATGGATCTTTTGGTCGCTTTTATTCGTCATTATCTTTCGCATCGCCGCACGGAGGCCCCTATGATGGGGTCATGTAATGTTACAGAATCACTTGCTCACTATTCTACACTAGGCTACATCGCACTCGTACAGGGGTCACTTCACATTATTTAAAGAGGCGGCCATACTGTGGGCGGAGCCAAAAGTCAAATCCTTCACAGAAGACAATGGTGCCAGGAAGTCTTGGATCCTAAAGCTCTGAGAGGTTATGGGCAGATCACATACACCAACCGCTCAGGTCACTAGGACCCAGTGCCCCGCTGCAGGCAGCCATTGTGAACACAAACACTGAGTATATGTGAAATACATTGTATTAGGACCAGGCCTCGAATCACCTTCGTATTCAGGACCCTACAATATGGCCGCCACCACGGGATGCCGCTCTCTTTCATTTGTTCCTCCCCAGATAAATTTAGCATCTAACAAAAAAAAACTTTATCAGTAAAATATTGCACACAATCCGGAACACAGAAGGTATATGCTTCACAATGGATGTACAACGAAGAAATGGCGCCCAATCATTGACATATAATACACGTTACGTTACAAGACAACATGTGCACGAATGGAGAAAAAAGTGGATGAGAAGGAAATACAGGACTATAGGCACATCTTCCATAATGCACCACTCCAGGCTCCTTTAAGACACGGATCTCACTTATCCGACCATTGCTCATACGGTCATAGAAAAAAACGGATCGTATGGAAAATAAAAATTCAGCCGCCATCAGGGGCACCTTGTGCTACGGAAGAGAGTGGGGACCCTAAATCAAAGAGCACCCCAATAGAGAATACATACTGTATACTGTGTATACTTGTATCTCAGCCTCCTGGACCATGAACATTTAGGGGCACCATTTTAATATTCCGCCAATGCATCGAAAATGTGTCAATTCTGCAATCTGGAGGAAAAAAAATCTCCTACCGTTTTGTGTATACAGCTCCTATGCAGACCTACAAACATTACTTATGTAAATATAGAACCATCCGTCACTCCCTTCCTTCTCCTTGACCTTCTTTGAAACCTATAGACTAGAGATGAGCGAGTACTGTTGGGATCAGCCGATCCGAACAGCACGCTCGCATAGAAATGAATGGACGTAGCCGGCACGCGGGGGGTTAAGCGGCCGGCCGCCGTCAAAGCGGAAGTACCAGGAGCATCCATTCATTTCTATGGAGCGTGCTGTTCGGATCGGCTGATCCCAACAGTACTCGCTCATCTCTACTATAGACCACAGAGGGGAGAGCAGACGAAAGCGAGTAACACGACTGTAGGGTCTGACTACACAGGGATAGTTTGTAGTCTGTAACCATTGAAACACATTGTTCTGTATGGGAGCTGAATGCAAAACCGTGACATTTTTAATCAAAAATTTGGGCTATTTTATTTCATTTCGGGCGTATCAAGGACATTTTTTTGAAAACAGCTGCAAGTATATGTATCCCCGTACACCTGGCCCCTGAGTATTTTTGGGTTGGAGGAAGTTATGCTTTAAGGCCGTGACATTATTTTTCGTTTTTCTGCAGTTCAAGTCAATGACTTCTGTATGTTCTGTCAGGCACAATTCGGAAAGTCTTCAGTCCCTTTCACGGTTTTTTCCCATCATTCCGTACTCAAGTGAAAACAAAATGTAAGAAATTTTTGCAATTTATTGAAAAGTAAAAACAAAAAATTTGAACGGACGTAACTCAGACCCTTTGGTGTGACGCTTGAGGGACTTCCCATTTCTCGTCATTCACTTTGAGATGTTTCTCCACCAAGTTCGGAGTCCATCGATGGTAAATTCTGTAGATTGGACATGATTCGGAAAGACGCCCCCTGCCTACAGACGCTCTCACAGTTGACAGTGTATATCAGAGCAAAAACCAAGGTGTGAGGAGGAAAGAGCAGCCTGAAGAAGACTTCAAACATTTTTCCCAAGAGCAAAGAGACCTCCATAATTCTTAGACGGAAGAAGTCTTGAATAACCAAGACTCTTCCTAGAGCTGGCCAAACCCAACCAAGCCAAGGAAAAGGGCCTGGGTAAGAGGCGACCAAGTACCCAATGGTGAACTCCAAAGATCCTCGGCGCATATGGGAGAAACTTCTAGAAGGTTGACCATCACTGAAGCAATCCACCCATCTTGGCTTTGTGGCCAGAAAGAAGCCTCTCAGTAAGAAGCGCAAAAAAAGTGTCTCAAATTTGCAAAAAAAAAAAAGCAACTAAAGGACGATTGTAAGACACAAGACTCTGGTCTGATGAAACCAAGGCCTCAATTTTAAAGGCCTTGTCTGGAGGAAACCCATCGGTGGTCCAATGCCATCCCTACAGTGAAGCGGGGTGGAGTTTTGTGGGTTTTTTAATTTTAAAAAATGAGAATATAGTGAAAAAGTCTGAAGACTTTCTAACTGCATTGTAGAAGAGGTGAGGAAAAGTGCAGAGGTCCACGGGTCTCCTGAGATGTGTGGAGAGACTAAAAGGCCATGAAGCTTATGTCTACAGGGGTAGAAAAATTAGGACAGGAAGCAGTATGTAGAACAGGGGTCTCAAACTCAATTTACCCGGGGGCCGCTGGAGGTAGAGTCTGGATCGTATCAGGTTTTCCACAAGCTATGCGCGATGCAGCAAATTTAGCTCTGCCCACTTTTATGTTGACTCCGCCCATTCTCAATCATTTTTCGTGTGCCCCTACACAGTACAATCCTCCTACAGTCACCCATCCATTATATATCCCCACATAATACTGTGGGGCAGTTGGAAGGGAACATGAAGTCCCTCACCTGGTGCCCCAGTTTAAACTGGGGGAAACTAGAGGGGACATGAAACTGGGGCAGCTGGAGGAGGACCTTAAACAGTGGGAGGAGTTGGAGGGGGGCAATAAATTAATGGCAGCTGAAGTGGGACATTAAACTGGGGCAACTGGAGGGGGACATTAAACTCGAGCAGCTAGAAGCAGACATTAAACCATAGGGGTAGCTGAACGCTGACATTAAACTAGAGGCAGACAGATCCCCCTACAGCTATTCCCACGGTTTAATGCCCCCTCCAGTTGTCCCCAGTTTAAGTGCCCCCTTCACCTACTCCCAGTTTCATATCCCCCCTTCATCTGCCCCCAGATTCATTCCCCCCTCCATCTGCCCCCAGTTTCATGCCCCCCTCCATCTGCCCCCAGTTTCATGTCCCCCCCTCCATCTCTGCCCCCAGTATAACAATCCCCATTCATCTCTGCCCCAGGTTACTGAGAGACACACAGACACATACACACTCTCCACCCTCCATCTCACATTCCCCTCCCCTCTCAGTACCTTTAGACGGCACATCCTTTCATCTTCCGGCCGGCACACTAAGACATGCCTCCCTAGTCACGTGACGTCTGACGTCAGACACAGGTCGTTCAGTTTACAGTAGTACAAGCTTTCCACCAATCACCCATCGCTTTTATCGCCGTTATAAGAGCCGGGGGTGATCGGAGGAAAGTTTGTTAAGTACAACACTAGCGGGACATGCAGGGAGCTGCACAGGACGGGAGTATAAAGGTGGGACTTTCCCACTAAAAGCGGGACGGTTGGGAGCTATATATTGAGGTGGGGGCCGCAGTTGGCCCGAGAGACCCCTGGTGTAGAAGCATCTGCAGGATCTGACTACACAGGGAGAGCATGTAGTCTGTAACCATGGAAACACATTGCTCTGTATAGGAGCTGTATACAAAACTGACATTTTTAACCAAAACTTTGGGCAAAGTTAATAATTGTTTTTATATTTCATATCTAGAAGTAGGGACTAGAGGTGTTCAGTAGTAAATGGCACCACGTTATACCTCATATAACAAATAGGGGGCGGCAGGGGGAGTTTAACATAATTCCTTTTTAGAATCTTCCCGTTTTACCTCCAAGTTCTCCGATTTTCCCCCCTCGCTCCAGCAGCGTACTAGTTATATCGGAATTTATACTTCGAAAACAAACATGGACAAGGACCGATGTGTGTGATGGCGATCTCTGTACAGCGCTACAGAATTACAACTCCTAGCATTCGCTTAAAGTTAAGGGTCCACGGTTAAAAAGCCATTGGCTGCAGACCAGGCCCGACTACATGTATCTGCGCAGTGTGATATATGTTATATATAGAAGGATGAGATCTGTCCATACAATATACTCTATATGTGTCAGTAATCCCTGAGAGGAGGAGCTGGACTCTGAAGAAATCACATCTAATAGAAAATAGTTTCACTGCTCACTACACATCACATCTATCATTATGTATAGCTTAATAAAGGACGATGGGCGGAGTCACTGTGCAAGTTATACTCCAGAGCTGCACTCACTATTCTGCTGGTATATAGATCTAGAGAATAATACAGGATGTAACTCAGGATCAGTACAGGATAAGTAATGTATGTACACAGTGACTGCACCAGCAGAATAGTGAGCGCAGCTCTGGAGTATAATACAGGATGTAACTCAGGATCAGTAATGTATGTACACAGTGACTGCACCAGCAGAATAGTGAGCGCAGCTCTGGAGTATAATACAGGATGTAACTCAGGATCAGTACAGGATAAGTAATGTAATGTATGTACACAGTGACTGTGCCAGCAGAATAGTGAGCGCAGCTCTGGAGTATAATACAGGATGTAACTCAGGATCAGTACAGGATAAGTAATGTAATGTATGTACACAGTGACTGCACCAGCAGAATAGTGAGCGCAGCTCTGGAGTATAATACAGGATGTAACTCAGGATCAGTACAGGATAAGTAATGTAATGTATGTACACAGTGACTGTACCAGCAGAATAGTGAGCGCAGCTCTGGAGTATAATACAGGATGTAACTCAGGATCAGTACAGGATAAGTAATGTAATGTATGTACACAGTGACTGCACCAGCAGAATAGTGAGTGCAGCTCTGGAGTATAATACAGGATGTAACTCAGGATCAGTACAGGATAAGTAATGTAATGTATGTACACAGTGACTGCACCAGCAGAATAGTGAGCGCAGCTCTGGAGTATAATACAGGATGTAACTCAGGATCAGTACAGGATAAGTAATGTAATGTATGTACACAGTGACTGTACCAGCAGAATAGTGAGTGCAGCTCTGGAGTATAATACAGGATGTAACTCAGGATCAGTACAGGATAAGTAATGTATGTACACAGTGACTGTACCAGCAGAATAGTGAGCGCAGCTCTGGAGTATAATACAGGATGTAACTCAGGATCAGTACAGGATAAGTAATGTAATGTATGTACACAGTGACTGTACCAGCAGAATAGTGAGCGCAGCTCTGGAGTATAATACAGGATGTAACTCAGGATCAGTACAGGATAAGTAATGTAATGTATGTACAAAGCTATAGATTAAGGTGTAATACCCTTTGGCGTATACATATACATGGCTTCTGCACAGAACATATAATCTAGATGCCTCGTTTATCAGATCTATCAGTAAGACTGTCTCTGTTGCCCTTAGTAACTAATCAGTACTCTGTTTTTTATTTTTCCACAGAAATTTAAAAAATTGAAAGCTCTTTTTGCCATGGGCAACAAAGCCGGACTTAGTGTTAGCCGGACTTGATGAACGAGTCTGTTGATCGATTGGTCCCCAACAAATGGCAGCTTAGAGGCGAGTTCCATCATGACGAAAGCCCTTTTATAAATAAATCACATGTACATCAGGAGACACGGCACTTCCACTAGTCACTACAGACACACAATACACATATACATTTCCAATTTGGCAATTAACCCTTCAGCTGCTGATCCAAAACCCCATATTCCAAACCATCTAATAAAGATTATGACGTCTCACCTCTATCCTTCAGGCACGGCGGATCATTGTTGAGCTTTTTGGCACTGTAATACTATATCCCGGGGATTGTAATATATTAAGATCTATCTATGTACCATTAAAGGGCAACTCCGGCAGCATTGCTGCAGTAAACGCTCCTATTGTGGTGAGGGAATAAAATAAATAAAATTGGATAAATATACTTATATCTATAGGTCCCTCCCATCATGCCTGATGATGGAGCACAGATTTAAAGGGGTTGTCCAAAATAAGTCTGGTCTGGGCTGAGTTGACAGCCAGCCCCCAGACCGATCAGCTGTATGGGCCACTTCGGATACCTGTTGTATACACAACATGAGGTCGGCAGCAGTTGACAAGTCAACAGGAGCCAAGCTGCAGTACCGGTGCTGGCCACTATACAGGGTAGCAGCGCCGCACCTCCCATGAGGCGACCTGAAGCGACCGCTTCAGGCGCCGCTATGTCGGGGCTGCGGGGGAGGGCGGCATTTTTGCTGACCTAAGCCAGTCCAGGACAAGCTGTCCTGGACTGGCTTAGCGTCACCATCACCGATCGGTGGATTGGGGCGCCCTGTGGATGCAGCGCTGCTCCAACGGCCGCCCCTCACGCTCAGGCAGAGAGCAGTTCCTCTCCCTGCCTGCTCTCTGCCTGCTGACAACGCTTGCTCCATTCGGCTCCGCCCCATCAGCTTGACCCCGCCCCCTCAGCTTGGCCCCGCCCGTCCCCTCAGCTAAGCCCCGTCCCCTCCGCTCCGCCCCCTCCTCCGGGGGGGGGGGGGGAGGCGGCTTTCCGACGTCCGCCTCAGGCGGCAGAAACCCTAGGTTCACCCCTGCAGGGCAGGCAGCAAATGCGACTCCATACAGCTGATCCTATATACTGTATTTATGGCCTTTCCTAAGCATAAATTCTAGACCACCCCTTTAATACTTACTGTACTCTGAGAACAAGCTTCTCCTGTGCTTACTATCGCCCCCTATTGGAAAATTCCAACACAGGTGTGAAAGGGAAGTGACAACTCCTTTGAACACTTCCCAATCTCATGAGATGTTGTCACATTTTTCATTAAAGTGTTTGTCCAGGATTTAAAAAAACACGGCCGCTTTCTTCCAGAAACGGCGCCACACCTGTCCGTGGGTTATGTCTGGTATTGCACCCCAATTCCATTGAAGTGAATGGCGCTGAGCTGCAATGCCACACATAACCTGTAGACAGGCGTGGCGCTGTTTCTGGGAGAGATCAGCCATGCTTTTCTTATTCTGGACAACCCCTTTAAACAGCTTAATGGGCAAACTAAGCTGAATATCCTTATTACAGCAGCATTACTTTATATAAATACTCTAACACTGCCCCCTAGGGACAGGAATATACATATACATACTTTCCTTTATGGACAAGAGTAGAACTGCTATTCCCGCAGTTTTCACTAAATTCACACTTTACTACAATTAAATTCATTAAAAATCTCCTTAATAAGGCAAAAAGGATGCAGAAACGCCTTATAGGGGAACAATAAATCAGATTTTTCGGAAACTAAATTTGGGTGGAGAGCCCCTTTAAGGCAGTACATACTAGAATTTCGTCTATAATCATGACCTTTGCTGATGATTTTTACCCCTCCCATCCATCTCACACACCCACCCTGTTGTTCCCGCAGATTTGACATCTGGGTGTCTTTGCTTGACTATTGCACACATAAACATCAATACATCATTTTTTTGTTCTAAAAACATGAAATGCGAGGGGTAAGTAGTCACCAAAACAGGGAGGGGGAGAAGAAAAAAAAAAAAACTGCATAAAAAAAGTGTCCCAGAGGCGGGATCGTCCCAGGTTATCGGATAATATTCAGATAATGCACTTCTGGGTACAGGGAGTTGATGAGGAGGGCTAGCAGCGTGTTCCCGTCCTGAAGACAGTGGCCCGGGTAGCGGATAAACTGGACGGCCTGTGAGATCTGCTCCTGATACTCCACATACTGCTTACTGGAGGTCAGCGACTCCACCAGGTTTAATGCCTGGAAGAGAGAAGGACATGGGTTACATCTGAACCGGGCTGTGAAGTAGTGGGAAGGGCAGGACAGTAGAAAATATACATATATATCTAGTTATGTCTACTGATGCTGAGTTACATACTGTATTGTACTACAGAGCTGCATTCATAATTCTGCTGAATGTCAAGGCACACACACTGACTCTACCATCAGAATAGTAAGCGCAGCTCTGGAGTATAATACAGGATGTAACTCAGGATCAGTACAGGATAAGTAATGTAATGTATGTACACAGTGACTGTATCAGCAGAATAGTGAGCGCAGCTCTGGAGTATAATACAGGATGTAACTCAGGATCAGTACAGGATAAGTAATGTAATATATGTACACAGTGACTGTATCAGCAGAATAGTGAGCGCAGCTCTGGAGTATAATACAGGATGTAACTCAGGATCAGTACAGGATAAGTAATGTAATATATGTACACAGTGACTGTATCAGCAGAATAGTGAGCGCAGCTCTGGAGTATAATACAGGATGTAACTCAGGATCAGTACAGGATAAGTAATGTAATGTATGTACACAGTGACTGTACCAGCAGAATAGTGAGCGCAGCTCTGGAGTATAATACAGGATGTAACTCAGGATCAGTACAGGATAAGTAATGTAATGTATGTACACAGTGACTGTACCAGAAGAATAGTGAGCACAGCTCTGGAGTATAATACAGGATGTAACTCAGGATCAGTACAGGATAAGTAATGTAATATATGTACACAGTGACTGTACCAGCAGAATAGTGAGCGCAGCTCTGGAGTATAATACAGGATGTAACTCAGGATCAGTACAGGATAAGTAATGTAATGTATGTACACAGTGACAGCACCAGCAGAACAGTGAGTGCAGCTCTGGAGTATAATACAGGATGTAACCCAGGATCAGTACAGGATAAGTAATGTAATGTATGTACACAGTGACTGTACCAGCAGAATAGTGAGCGCAGCTCTGGAGTATAATACAGGATGTAACTCAGGATCAGTACAGGATAAGTAATGTAATGTATGTACACAGTGACTGTACCAGAAGAATAGTGAGCACAGCTCTGGAGTATAATACAGGATGTAACTCAGGATCAGTACAGGATAAGTAATGTAATGTATGTACACAGTGACTGCACCAGCAGAATAGTGAGCACAGCTCTGGAGTATAATACAGGATGTAACTCAGGATCAGTAAAGGATAAGTAATGTAATGTATGTACACAGTGACTGTGCCAGCAGAATAGTGAGCGCAGCTCTGGAGTATAATACAGGATGTAACTCAGGATCAGTACAGGATAAGTAATGTAATGTATGTACACAGTGACAGCACCAGCAGAATAGTGAGTGCAGCTCTGGAGTATAATACAGGATGTAACCCAGGATCAGTACAGGATAAGTAATGTAATGTATGTACACAGTGACTGTACCAGCAGAATAGTGAGCGCAGCTCTGGAGTATAATACAGGATGTAACTCAGGATCAGTACAGGATAAGCAATGTAATGTATGTACACAGTGACTGTACCAGCAGAATAGTGAGTGCAGCTCTGGAGTATAATACAGGATGTAACTCAGGATCAGTACAGGATAAGTAATGTAATGTATGTACACAGTGACTGCACCAGCAGAATAGTGAGCGCAGCTCTGGAGTATAATACAGGATGTAACTCAGGATCAGTACAGGATAAGTAATGTAATGTATGTACACAGTGACTGCACCAGCAGAATAGTGAGCGCAGCTCTGGAGTATAATACAGGATGTAACTCAGGATCTGTACAGGATAAGTAATGTAATGTACACTCACCGGCCACTTTATTAGGTACACCATGCTAGTAACGGGTTGGACCCCCTTTTGCCTTCAGAACTGCCTCAATTCTTCGTGGCATAGATACAACAAGGTGCTGGAAGCATTCCTCAGAGATTTTGGTCCATATTGACATGATGGCATCACACAGTTGCCGCAGATTTGTCGGCTGCACATCCATGATGCGAATCTCCCGTTCCACCACATCCCAAAGATGCTCTATTGGATTGAGATCTGGTGACTGTGGAGGCCATTGGAGTACAGTGAACTCATTGTCATGTTCAAGAAACCAGTCTGAGATGATTCCAGCTTTATGACATGGCATTGCATTATCCTGCTGAAAGTAGCCATCAGATGTTGGGTACATTGTGGTCATAAAGGGATGGACATGGTCAGCAACAATACTCAGGTAGGCTTTGGCGTTGCAACGATGCTCAATTGGTACCAAGGGGCCCAAAGAGTGCCAAGAAAATATTCCCCACACCATGACACCACCACCACCAGCCTGAACCGTTGATACAAGGCAGGATGGATCCATGCTTTCATGTTGTTGACGCCAAATTCTGACCCTACCATCCGAATGTCGCAGCAGAAATCGAGACTCATCAGACCAGGCAACGTTTTTCCAATCCTCAATTGTCCAATTTCGATGAGCTTGTGCAAATTGTAGCCTCAGTTTCCTGTTCTTAGCTGAAAGGAGTGGCACCCGGTGTGGTCTTCTGCTGCTGTAGCCCATCTGTAGCCTCAAAGTTGGACGTACTGTGCGGCGTTCAGAGATGCTCTTCTGGCTACCTTGGTTGTAACGGGTGGCTATTTGAGTCACTGTTGCCTTTCTATCAGCTCGAACCAGTCTGGCCATTCTCCTCTGACCTCTGGCATCAACAACGCATTTCCGCCCACAGAACTGCCGCTCACTGGATGTTTTTTCTTTTTCGGACCATTCTCTGTAAACCCTAGAGATGGTTGTGCATGAAAATCCCAGTAGATCAGCAGTTTCTGAAATACTCAGACCAGCCCTTCTGGCACCAACAACCATGCCACGTTCAAAGGCACTCAAATCACCTTTCTTCCCCATACTGATGCTCGGTTTGAACTGCAGGAGATTGTCTTGACCATGTCTACATGCCTAAATGCACTGAGTTGCCGCCATGTGATTGGCTGATTAGAAATTAAGTGTTAACGAGCAGTTGGACAGGTGTACCTAATAAAGTGGCCGGTGAGTGTATGTACACAGTGACTGTACTAGCAGAATAGTGAGCACAGCTCTGGAGTATAATACAGAATCAGGAGCAGTACAGAATAAGTAATGTATACTGTATGCAATAACACCAGCAGAACTGTGAATACAGCCCTTGAGGATAATTCATAACTTATGATCTCCACCATTTATCCCTAGTTTAAATAGAGAATAATTCCTCCATCCTGCTCTGTGAAGTAAAATAAGTAAAAGTGGAACGTCTGAGCTCAGACCTAATTTTATATTATAATGTTACCTGCTGAGCTTTTGGTGACAGGTGTAGGCCAGACCCTGCCTTAAGGCGCACTTGATTTTCAGCAGGGATCTGGGCTAAAATAAAGGCTGCCAGACTTCGAGAAATAATCCTAAATCTGAAGAAAAAAAAAAATCATATCAAACATCAAAATATGGGCAAGCACTATACAAGTAACAAAATACACAGGCTTACAATCTAACATCCCTGTGTAACACACACTGGGACTAATCTCAAAGGAAGCGCAGTAACCTAGAAACCTCATATCCTACGTCTTCAATTTCTGCTCTTCCCCCTCTCTCACAGCATGCTGTCTCAGAGAGATCAAATGCAGCTCCATCTCCCTCCTCCATTCTGTTTTATTTACTGGATTATTCCAGGTGGATTTTTGGGGATGGAGGATGGGGATTGGGAGAAACAGGGTGCTGGCAGGTGGGAAATATGCCACTTCCAGCCAGTATTATATAAGATAACCTTTCACGTACTCGCATATATTAGTGACTAGCAGAAGGACCCAGCTTCGCACGGGTATATTTCAATTGTCCAGTTTTGCAGCAGTGTATTCTGTATGTTGTTTGTGTGTCCATAAGCGTCATGTGATCATGTGTATCTCATTTTGGATATCAGTGAAAAACCTGTGATCGGTTGTTATGGATACCTGGAGTACAGCTGTGTAAATGTGACCTTGTGTAACAGTGTCATCCACAGTGCCCTGCTTCTTTAAAGTTGACATACAGCAGTGAAGAAAAATGGCTGGATTGCTATGGAAGTCTGGAGTAAAACTCTAATGCGTGGTACTCTGTACAGAGCCGCGTATATCTAATCCTCCGGCGTGTGGAACTGTGTGCAGATGTGCATATCTAATCCTCCGGCATGTGCAACTGTGTGCAGATGTGCATATCTAATCCTCCGGCGCGTGGAACTGTGTGCAGATGTGCTTATCTAATCCTTCGGCGTGTGGAACTGTGTGCAGATGTGCGTATCTAATCCTCTCGTGTGTGATACTGTGTGCTGACTTGGGTATCTAATCCTCTTATGCGTGTATCTCAGCTTGGATATCAGTATTGGATTGTGCATGTGGAGTGACCCTGTGTATGGCAGTTGGAATATGAGTGAAAGACTTGCAGGTTTGTATTGGCTAATGGGGGGGTCATTGTTTTGGGAATGCTCAGCAACGGTACATCTGAGCGAGTTGAGGCCTCGTCTTAAACCTTCCTGGACACCTGAAGTATCTGTGTGCCAAATTTGGTGAAGATCGGTCCAGTCGTTTGGTCGCGCATAAAGAACAGACAGACAGAAACCCATTTTCATAATATAGAGAGATATGGCGGGTATGCCAAGAGTAACCCTATATACACAGCATTACCTGGCTGAGAGTGGGGACTTCCTTCCAAGGCCAATAGCCCCCAGGATTCCAGTAGACATTCTTTCCTCTCCCAGAAGGCAGAGCCGAGCTTGGACCGACAGCAGGATCCGCAGAACGTTCTCGGTTACTTCACTGTCATTCTGCTCCACTTGAATCAGAGACAACTGCAGAGTCTTATGAAACCACAAGAAGAGTTTGGGTTCTTCATTGACGGAACTAGAAACAAAGTGAATGAAGGAAAACTTAACACATAATACAAATACAGACACATATATAAAAAAGATAAGGGACATGGAAGTTACATCTCATCTTTAGGCTACTACAAAGTGCTGGTTACAATATAGAAGATTTTTACCCTGGTTGCACTTGCTCAATCCACTTGGAAATCTTGACCAGCATCCGCAGCTCGTTGGCGAGGGTCTGTTCTCTGTTCAGACACTGCAGAACATACACGTGAAGGGTCAAGTAACTGCCCAGGGTAAGGCATTCCTGGAGGAACTCCTCGGTAGTAAGTTCAGGCACCTGCAAAGATGCCAGGATTGGTCCCCAGCCTGGATTCTGGGCATGTAGAGATTCTGGGAAGAAAAAAAAAAATGAAGAGATTATATGCATTAATATGTGGAGACCCGCCATCCCTGCACTGTATAAAGGGGACACTACCCAGAATACACTGGAACAAGCAAGAATGCTGGGAGATTCCAGCTCTAAAACCTGCAGAATTGTGCAGAAGTTTGTTTGTTTTTTTTTTTTATTTATTTTCCATGTCAATACCTAGATGAAATAAATAAATAAATAAATAAATAAAAAATCTTTACATTCCGCAGTTTTCACTCTGGCCACTAGGCCTAATAATAGAGCCACACTTCCTGTTCTGTAGATTTCATTGGAGCAGTCACCTCATTTATCAGCACTAACAGGTTTACAATGACAGGTCTATATATAAATATACACCGCTCATAATAGGTGGTGTCACAGCTTATCTACTCCCCCCTCCCTGCACAAGGACCTTTGCACAGCTCACAGAGCATGACCACAACGCTCCTTAGAAAAACATCAGGATTAAGTAAAAATAAAGGTAATGCTATTCCTAGAAGTGATTTTTTGAAGTTAATGGCCTACTCTTAGGATAGGCCATCAATATCGAATCGGTGTGGGGTTGAACTTCTGGCACCTTCACTGATCAGCTGATTAAAGGTCCCGCAACCCCTTTATTGTTTATTAGGCACAGCTCTGTACGTGTAAGGTTTGTAGCAGCTGTTCCTGGGACTACGGCTCTCTGCAGATCAGCCCCATTCGCTTGAATGGGACTGAGCTGCAGTGTGAGGAAGATCTACTACCTGATATACGGAGCAGGGCTTGGTAACCAATGAAGGAATACGATCAGCTGTAAACAAGAAAGTGTCTGCCATATTGCTTACATTACAGTCAAAGGGAACGAACGGAGGGGGCTCCGTTTATGTCCGTTACTCTCATCCCATGACAGCTGACAGCAACAGACCCTGATAACGGTAGTATGAACATATCCTTACTACCGGGATCAGCAACCTTCACCACTCCAACTCCCAGCATGCTCCACTCACTTGTAGAGTTCTATGGACAAGTATGCATGTTGGGAGTTGTAGTGTCACAAGAGCTTTATAACAGGTGATCTAATATGAGAGAGTGCCATCAACTGTACATAGTAAATGAGAACCCCGAATGGGAGGGAAGGTGCTGACATACAGTACGTCTATAATATAGGGGGGTGCAGCTACCCAGAAAGGAGGCCCAAAGGTCGCCCTCACCAAACTAGGGCTGATTAAACTTTGATCTCCTTTCCGATTTCCTTTGATGGCCGGCACAGTCTGTGCTTTGTAATTTTGTTCCTCCTGCCCCGTGGTGCAATGGATTGAGATTTATGATACACAGCCTTCCACTGTCAGAAAGGAAAATATAACTATTTCATGCCAAAAATATCAATTGATCAGTGTATATAGTCAAGGAGAGATTCTGTGGGGGAGGTTGTGGCATAAAAGGGGGCACAATTACTACGTGGGGGCACCTACGGGAGATGGGAAGCTTGTGCGCATGGACATGTTGGCGGTCTGGACCCAGATAGAGAAGGAAAGGGAGAAGTAAATGATGCTAAAATGTACGCGGTGTGATAAAGTCTCACGTTGCGCTTTACCACCATGAACCTTTAGCCTTGCCCCGTGGCGGCCCCTTTCTATGGGGTAGGAAACCTTGCATAGAGAATCGTGTGCAAGTGGGGGTTGGGTGCGACGTTCGTACCTTGGGCCACAAGTAAAGCTTTGGGAATAACCGGGCCCTGATCTAGGGGGGGGGGATCTGTTTATTATAACACATTTGCTACTTATTAAAGGGGTTCACTTCTGGAAATCCCTATCAGACGACGCTTCTCAGTAGGGTCTTTCAAAAGGTCAATCACAAAGTATTCCACAGCCAAGACCCCCCAGTGATCAGCTATAATCCGTGCAGCGCCTCCACAGGAAAAATGCAGCATTACACAGTGTCAATTCAAATCAATGGGTCGTCCAGAAAGAGAGAGGTCTTGGTCATTTCTTTCCACTTTGGTCAGAAGATCCCACTATTAACAGAGGATATATGAAAATGGGTTTTCTAAACTGGACATCCCCTTTAAGTTGGATTACTGCATGCAGACAATATACATTACGTTTTATGTAATGACCTAAAGAGATGCCACCCCATGTCATACATCACCTTGAGACTGTGGGCAGTTGTCGGCAGCTACAAGTCGTTCCCATAAAAAAAAAGAAAAGAATACAATGTGGCTGTATCAACAACTCTTGCCGTGTCGTCTTTGCAGGGAATGGAGGCGCTTACCATCTTTGAAGTATGACAGTATACAGGCTTCAGTCGCCTCTGCCATGTGTTTGATGGATGCCAAGCTCTGGCAGGCTGCTGTGAGGAGCGGCATCACCAACATGCCTTGCACTTTGCTATCAATCCACCTGAGGAGGGCGCCACGCAGCGACTCGGCCGTGGTCACGCTCGCGTTATTCATGACCATCAGAAGCTCCATGAATAAACTGCTCAAAGCCATGTGACGCTTCTGGACCTCCAGATCTGGAAAACAGAGAACACGACACGTATACTGTATAGCTATTACCTATAGGAATTCCCTGGCTTGCCGCGGATTCCACGGTGGAGTCAGTCGCGATGTCCGCGGCTCGAGACTCCCTCCCGATTAGGCCCGTTCATTTGGGCCTATTGAGGAGCGGGATGGCGCGTGGAGAGTTCGCATACCCTTACAGATCACAGTATAGCATGGTAGCAGGTGTATTACCTGGAGGGCTGAAAATGACAATATCATCCAGAAGTTTGGACATCTCTTGTTCTAGAGCAGAAACGCTGATTTTACCGTTCTGTTCTAAGGAGCCCATGAACTGGACCATCTGCTGAATGTAGATGCGGCATTTAGGGGTCACATCCTAGAAGACACAAGCAACAATTAAAGGTGCGCCCGCAAGCTCAGAGAGGGGTGAAAGAGCTATCTAATATATTTTATAGTGAACAGTCACTGACTACAGTGTGAAAACCCAACCTTATACAGAGTACAGAGCGCTATATCTGTACTTATATGTATGTATGTATGTATTACACCTGTACTGTGACATCACTGTGTGTATTATCCCTGTACTGTGACATCACTGTGTGTATTATCCCTGTACTGTGACATCACTGTGTGTATTACCTCTGTACTGTGACATCACTGTGTGTATTATCCCTGTACTGTGACACCACTGTGTGTATTATCTCTGTACTGTGACATCACTGTGTGTATTATCTCTGTACTGTGACATCACTGTGTGTATTATCCCTGTACTGTGACATCACTGTGTGTATTATCTTGTACTGTGACATCACTGTGTGTATTATCTCTGTACTGTGACATCACTGTGTGTATTATCCTGTACTGTGACATCACTGTGTGTATTATCCCTGTACTGTGACATCACTGTGTGTATTATCTCTGTACTGTGACATCACTGTGTGTATTATCTCTGTACTGTGACATCACTGTGTGTATTATCTCTGTACTGTGACATCACTGTGTGTATTATCTCTGTACTGTGACATCAGTGTGTATTATCTCTGTACTGTGACATCACTGTGTGTATTATCTCTGTACTATGACATCACTGTGTGTATTATCCCTGTACTGTGACATCACTGTGTGTATTATCTCTGTACTGTGACATCACTGTGTGTATTATCCTGTACTGTGACATCACTGTGT
The DNA here is from genome assembly GCF_031893055.1 of Leptodactylus fuscus. NCBI lineage: Eukaryota > Metazoa > Chordata > Amphibia > Anura > Leptodactylidae > Leptodactylus > Leptodactylus fuscus. Next base: position 26,860,810 of record NC_134265.1, on the reverse strand, counting down.
GTATTATCTCTGTACTGTGACATCAGTGTGTATTATCTCTGTACTGTGACATCACTGTGTGTATTATCTCTGTACTGTGACATCACTGTGTGTATTATCCTGTACTGTGACATCACTGTGTGTATTATCTCTGTACTGTGACATCACTGTGTGTATTATCCTGTACTGTGACATCACTGTGTGTATTATCCCTGTACTGTGACATCACTGTGTGTATTATCTCTGTACTGTGACATCACTGTGTGTATTATCCTGTACTGTGACATCACTGTGTGTATTATCCCTGTACTGTGACATCACTGTGTGTATTATCCCTGTACTGTGACATCACTGTGTGTATTATCTCTGTACTGTGACATCACTGTGTGTATTATCTCTGTACTGTGACATCACTGTGTGTATTATCCTGTACTGTGACATCACTGTGTGTATTATCCCTGTACTGTGACATCACTGTGTGTATTATCTCTGTACTGTGACATCACTGTGTGTATTATCCTGTACTGTGACATCACTGTGTGTATTATCCCTGTACTGTGACATCACTGTGTGTATTATCCCTGTACTGTGACATCACTGTGTGTATTATCTCTGTACTGTGACATCACTGTGTGTATTATCTCTGTACTGTGACATCACTGTGTGTATTATCCTGTACTGTGACATCACTGTGTGTATTATCCCTGTACTGTGACATCACTGTGTGTATTATCTCTGTACTGTGACATCACTGTGTGTATTATCCCTGTACTGTGACATCACTGTGTGTATTATCCCTGTACTGTGACATCACTGTGTGTATTATCTCTGTACTGTGACATCACTGTGTGTATTATCCTGTACTGTGACATCACTGTGTGTATTATCCCTGTACTGTGACATCACTGTGCGTATTATCTCTGTTCTAAGGAGCCCATGAACTGGACCATCTGCTGAATGTAGATGCGGCATTTAGGGGTCACATCCTAGAAGACACAAGCAACAATTAAAGGTGCGCCCGCAAGCTCAGAGAGGGGTGAAAGAGCTATCTAATATATTTTATAGTGAACAGTCTCTGACTACAGTGTGAAAACCCAACCTTATACAGAGTACAGAGCGCTATATCTGTACTTATATGTATGTATGTATTACACCTGTACTGTGACATCACTGTGTGTATTATCCCTGTACTGTGACATCACTGTGTGTATTATCCCTGTACTGTGACATCACTGTGTGTATTATCTCTGTACTGTGACATCACTGTGTGTATTATCTCTGTACTGTGACATCACTGTGTGTATTATCCTGTACTGTGACATCACTGTGTGTATTATCCCTGTACTGTGACATCACTGTGTGTATTATCTCTGTACTGTGACATCACTGTGTGTATTATCCCTGTACTGTGACATCACTGTGTGTATTATCTCTGTACTGTGACATCACTGTGTGTATTATCCTGTACTGTGACATCACTGTGTGTATTATTCCTGTACTGTGACATCACTGTGTGTATTATCTCTGTACTGTGACATCACTGTGTGTATTATCCTGTACTGTGACATCACTGTGTGTATTATCCCTGTACTGTGACATCACTGTGTGTATTATCCCTGTACTGTGACATCACTGTGTGTATTATCTCTGTACTGTGACACCACTGTGTGTATTATCTCTGTACTGTGACATCACTGTGTGTATTATCTCTGTACTGTGACACCACTGTGTGTATTATCCTGTACTGTGACATCACTGTGTGTATTATCTCTGTACTGTGACATCACTGTGTGTATTATCTCTGTACTGTGACATCACTGTGTGTATTATCCTGTACTGTGACATCACTGTGTGTATTATCTCTGTACTGTGACATCACTGTGTGTATTATCCCTGTACTGTGACATCACTGTGTGTATTATCCTGTACTGTGACATCACTGTGTGTATTATCTCTGTACTGTGACATCACTGTGTGTATTATCTCTGTACTGTGACACCACTGTGTGTATTATCTCTGTACACATGGCTTATTCTCATCTCCGTCCATATACGCCACCTCCTGTACTTACAGAATAAATGCTGCAGTCTGGGAAAGAGGAGAGTCCTGCAGACACACGGAGAAGCTTCAGGAGCAGCTCATCTGCCAGGTGGGTGCTCAGGATTACAGAGGGAGGGTAATGGCTGCTGAAATACCCCATGACATTTTGATAAGATACGGCATCCACCAGGTGCCAGGATAATGTGCCAGCTTGCCCTAAGAGGCTGATCAGTGGCGCCCCCTGTAGAAATATAGACAATGATCAGGAGTTCTTAAAGGAACACTTCATGCAGTAACATACGTCTTTCTTTATAGCTTCCTTTCCTCTCATTTGTCTCATAATACGATCAAAACTGTGACAAATACTTAAAATATTGTATTCGTGTCTCTGAGATCAGACTTGTCTCCAACCATAATGTAAAAGTCCTCCGCAATAAGAGACCATAAATGGAACACCCCGCCCACCTAGAAAAGACCGAATTATTAACCCTTAATCCTTAAAGAGGTTTTCTGGCAAGAATTTTTTTTTTTTTTTTATACAGGTGTGTTAGTGCTAGTTATAGGGTAATAAGTGCACCCATATAGTGTGTGGAGTGATTTCTGGGTGTCTCTGGTTGCTGTTGGCATTCTCTGCGTTTACATGGTGCAGCTTCCTGTGTATCTCCTACACTCCCCCTCCCTGTCTCACTAACCAAGCGATCCCGCCCATCACTAGCCCCTCCCACCCTCTCTTGTCTCTAGAGCCTAGCAATTCCGCCCATAACTAGCCCCTCCCACCCTTTTTTCTACTGTAGCCTAGCAATCCCGCCCATCACTAGCCCCTCCCACCCACGTCTCTTTAGCTGAGCAATCCCGCCCATCACTAGCCCCCCCCATCCTTTGTCTCTTTATCTGAGCAATCCCTCCCATCACTAGCCCCGCCCATCCTTTTTTCTCTCTTTTACCTAGCAATCCTGCCCATCACTAGCCCCTCCCACCCTCATCTCTTTATCCTAGAAAACCCGCCCATCACTAGACCCTTCCATCCTTTTTTCTCTCTTTAGCATAGCAATCCTGCCCCTCCCCACCCCCGTTTCCCTAGCTAACCTATTCCGTTCACGGCTAGAAGAGAGGAAGAGGGGAGTAGCCATCCTGGACACAAGAAGGTTTGGTAAGTATTGATGGGGAGAGCAAAGAGTAATGGTGCCGGTTCTGTTTCAGAAGCGGTGAAACGGAACGTCACCGAATTATCAGGAAGTGTCCCTGGAGCAGTCTTGTGACCACTACAGGGACATAGGTAATTATAGATTTTTATTTTTTTTTAAATTGAAGTAAATTAGAAGTTTGGTGGGAAGGGGATTCATGTTTAATGTATCCCAGACACCCTCTTTAATATGCTGCCCGCTACATGGCTTTTGGGTTCTGGCTGTATTATACAGTCGCCACTTGGGATTAGCTGCAGGAGTCAATAAATAATGTCATGATCATAGGCGATGGTGGCAATGGGTATTTAGGAGCAAGTTTTTCCCCTGTCAGACCCTCGGGTTCCTCACGGAGACACTGGGGGTTCCTTTCTCTATTACACATAGGAAGCCTATATACTATGTACTGCAGTATAATGTACAGGGAATCGGGCAATCTCAAGTTCAAGTCCCCTTGTGTGACAGAATAAAAAAGATACTTTTTTTTTATTGAGTATAAAAACAAATAATCTAAAAAAATAATGTTATTTTTCGTTTCTAGTATATCTTCTCTTCTCAGCATATGTGTGTCTACGTCTGTAATATATTACTGTGTGTTATCCTGTATCTGTATTACTATGCTGCTGTAACATACTGATATTTCCCCACCGTGGGACTATTAAAAGATTATCTTATCTTATCTCTTAAAGATCCCTTTAATTTCACAATGGTGTAGTAAGTCTTCATACAACGCACCGGTTCATCTATGAGCTTCTCCTCTTTGGTGAGAAAGACCAGCATGTACAAGAGGCAAACTAGCATGCGATGGGTTTCTGGCCGAGGAACGGGACCCCAGGCGTCAGCCAAGACGTTCATCCAGTTTACATCACATAAGACACCTCCCAGAAACAGGAAACAGCTTTTGGGGCTCCCTCGCTCCACCTAGTGGACAAGAACAATTAGTGCAGGTAATCCATGACCACAATGTCCGGGCTGAGGCCACACGTTATGCCGCGATTTTTTTATTGCAGACTTTGATTTGTTTTCGTCCACGTGTGGATGTTATAGAAGGGAAATGTATAATAACTTCCATTATATTTCTCATCTCTTGGCTTTGGTTTAAAAAAAAAATGCAGTAAAATCGGCAACAAAAAAATGCAGCTTGTCTGTAATGTGTGGCCTCAGCTTAAAGGTATTGTCCATAAATAAAGCTGCTTTCATCCAAACACAGCCTACACCTGTATATAGGTTGTATCTGCTACTGCGGCTCAACCCTATCATGAGTGGGGCTGAGCTGCAATACCACACACAACCTATAAACAGAAATGGCGCTGTTTCAGGAAAACAGCAGCTAGGTTTCTTTAAAGGGGCTCTAGCATCAAAATTCGGCCCTATAAGCCCCACAAAAGGCTATTTGCATCAAGTCGTCTTACACATTTGCATTGAGCTGTGGCTCTGTTATTCTTCCTGGAATTTTATGATTAGTTTGGCATTTGGGCAGTAGCTACACAATCTGACCCGGTCCTATCAGCAATACTAGTGTTAGACTGTGTGGGCAATGGGAAAGGTAACACCCCAATTTCATATTCTATATAAATTTCCCAGGAAGAGTAACAGAGGAACACAAAAAAAAACCCAGAAAAGGGGTTAGAAGAAAAGCCACAGAACTTATTTCATGGAGGTGTAGTTACTAAAACAGACATGTCAGATGAGAGGTATTTGTGATCTGTGGGGTTCTGACAACCAGACCCCACACAGATCAACTGGTGTCAGAAGCCGCCAGTGGAGGGCAGCGCTGCCCCTGTTTAAGCTCCTATTCAGGACTGCTCAGTGTTCTGCTTCTAATTTCTGAAATCCAAAATTATCATCCTGCTCCGTGATAAAATCAGTGTCAAATTATCAGAATTTCCTATTAGTAGACGCCATAGTAATGTAATACCCTCCCCCTCCAATAGGGGTCCTCTCACCTTGAAAAACTCTTCCATTAGAGTCTGATCAGGATACATGTCCTTCCAGGGCAGTTTATGATACTCAGAGTGATAAGTATATAAAATATACTCTGGGTACATGGGTGCGGTGCAGGACTCACAATAGTGCATTAGATGTAACCACAGCGCCCCCTGCTGGCCAGGCAGAAGGTGATCTGCAAGAAGATGAAGAAGCAGCTTTAACAGATTTATACAGGTTTGTAAGATGCATGTAATGCCAGCTGCCAGGTTCCGGACCATTCTGGCTTTACAGATGTTAAAGGGAATGTCTTATCCGAAAAAATAACAAACAAACCCTGTGTAGTCCTCTCCTTTATATACAGTCCCCTCCATTCATCCTGTTCTCCTTCCTAATACACATCTGTTATATTAGATGCAAATAGAAGATGATGGAAGGGAGTATGACTTAAAGGATCTGACTCAATAAGAGTCAGTATTACAAAAGTTGCATGTTATACGTACCAAATCCTGCACTTACCCTGAAATTTCTGATGCAGCAACAAAATACAGTCGCAAAACAGCTGGACCAATATGAGCGCGTTTCGGTTGTCACTTTCCAGCCAGGGATAGCAACGCTGGTTACTGAAAAAAGGGCAGAGGAGATGCTGAAGGCACTGGACAGACGGTATCTATAGGTTCATGCAGAATCATCCTTATACATATCTGTCCTGGTCATGTGATGGGCCTACGGGTGCACGGCTCATTACATTACAAGAATTGTGCTAAAATTGGAAGAATACTGTATATACGCCAGCTTATTACCCCAAAGCAGTGAGTATTGGAGCGGCGGCAATGGAAGAGGCGGGGGATTGAACTGGTGAGTTCCTTTTAGCACAATTCCTGGTTATGGGAAACTTTTTGAACATCTTGGAGTTGGCTCCACACATTCACTCTGGCCACTAAGCCTAATAATAGTTTCCTTATTCTGTAGATTTCGTTGTAGGAGTCAGCACAGGCAGGATTATGGTGATAGGTGACATCTCTATATCGATAACTCATAAATGTGTACAGAAAATGAATGAAAGAAATGGAATCAAAATGTAAGAACTGGTAAGGAAAAAAAAAGTGTGATTATATGGTTTCAATGAGAGGAGCGGGTGATTCATTCCCTTTAAAGCTTTGTTATTGGTGACCACCCTAGGCGTAGAATATATACACGTGGCTATAAAGTACCTTGATATGATGAATCACATGTAACATGTCAGAGACAATATGTTGTCCTACCTGTTATCATCTTTATCCAGGACCATTATCCAAGGCTTAAAGAGCTCGGTGACCACTGAATGGAGAGACTTCAGCACTAAAAAAGGAGGTGAAGACGACAAGCAGCTTGGGTTAGTAAATAAACCACTATAGGGCTTATTGAGAATTAATAATTCTGCCGCATCGATCAACTGAAGACTAGCTGGGGCTGACACCCGTGACCCCGGCCGATCAGCTGTTTGAAGAGGCTGCAGCATTCAGATCAGCGCTGCAGCTTCTTCATTCCTTACCCAGCAGTGCGATGTATATTTGTACAGCGGCTTTGTTCATCCCATTCACTCGAACGGCACAATGGCATGTGGCCAAAGAATGTGACATCCCATGGCCTGTAAGGCAGTAGTGGTTCAATGCTTCAGCTGATCTGCAGGGGTCCTTGGTATCGGACCCCCACTGGTCTTCAAATGATGACCTATCTTAAGGGCAGATGATCAAATAATAAAAGTTCTACCAAGTCCCTTTAATAAATTGAGATCTTAGGCTGCTCCTCCAAGTGAGGGAGGATTCTGTCCCTGACCCTGCAGTAGATTCTGCCCTAAATCTGCCTCCCATTATTATCGATGGCGTTCCTTCGCGGCTACATGGCAGCCGAATATGGTGGCGGAAAATGAAGAGGCGTTGTAATTCCCCACAACCACCACTATACAGTGAGTGGAGCTGCAGCGCCGCTCTTATTACTTGAATAGGATCAACCTGCACGTGCCCCTCACCCACTGCACCAGCTTTTGGGTAGGAGACTGCCAGGACTGCTGACTTGTGCGGGGTCCAGGTGTCGGACCCCCAGAGATTCCATACTGATGAAATATTCTGTGGATCTGACATCAGTATAAAAAACACATAGTGAGATGTGGCCACAACACAATTGGCGACTTTAAGGAGTCTCATACAATGAAACATTTACCCGAGTTTGCCCTTAATGATCCGATTTGGAAAAAGCAACTGTGCAAATGCACTCGGAGAAATGAAGGGAAATCGATGTATCTTTGTAGACATCTTGTAGTCTATGCTACTACAACTGACAATGCCGATTCTAGGGAAATATTCTCTTACATGGCTCCCACAACCTCTTCCAGATACTCAGTAAGTAGGGTTGAGCGATCGTGTTCGGAAAAGATCGGATTCCGATCGGCGATCGAGAAAATTTCACGATCGCCGATCGGGATTCTGAACACGATCTTTTTAGATGGGATCAAAATCTGTGATTATTTCCCACAATGCTTTGCTACTGGCCAAGCATTGTGGGAAAAGCTAACAATGTTAGCCTTCACACTGAGTATACACTCCGCTCATTCTGAGCGGAGTGTATACTCAGTGTGAGGGCTCTGCTGCGGTTCCATAGGAATGAATGGAAGCAGCTGGCACACAGCCTTAACCCCTTGCGCGCCGGCTGCATCCATTCATTCATGGGAGACTAGCTAACATCTCTAATAACTACTTACCTGCAGAGATGGCTGGTCTGGTGCCCGGTGTTCTCGTTCTTCTTCGCCTCGCTGCCCCCCACTTCCCAGGTTAGTGTTAAAGAGCTAGGAAGAAGGCGGGGCTTGTGGCTTAGGAGAGTGTGGGCGGGTACAGGGCGGGGAGATGTGACGTTTCCCCTCCCAGTACCCGCCCACACTCTCCTAACCCGCCCACACTCTCCTAACCTGGGAGGCAGGGGGCAGCGAGGCAAAGAAGAACGAGAACACCGGGCACCAGACCAGCCATCTCTGCAGGTAAGTGGACACCAGGGGGGACTAAGTAGCCAGAGGATTAAAAAAAAAAAAATCCTCTGGCTACTTAGTGATTAAAAAAATTCACTTCACAGCGTGGATTCTAACAATTAAAGTGTTCAATTCTTAGATTCCATGCTGTATAGTGAATAGGATTGTTTTTAAAATCCGATCTCTGATTAGTAAAAAAAATCCCATTGACTTGCATTGGGATCGGAATTGGGATCGAGATCGGGTTCGAATGAAAAATGATCGGAAATCGGATTTCAAAATCGAACCAGAAAAGTCAAGTTCGGCTCAACCCTACCAGTAAGATGTCATACACCTCCTGGATGATAGCCGCTGCCATGCTGGAGACAGAGCTTGTACATTGTTTCTTACCTGCCAGAACTGCGGGACTTCCCATCAGTTCTTGTTTGATCCCGAGAAGCTCATAATCGATGTGGCTCTTCACCAGATATTCCAGGAAGGTCTTCACCTCAGGGATATATGGACTCCACTTTGACAGCAAACCAAAGCTCTGAAAGTCCGGCTTAGAAAGACGCAACTTGCTGAAAAAGTCTGAAAGCCACTTAATAGTCTCCAGAACCTGGAAGGAAAATTGGGCATCTGAAGTAATGAAGTCTACAATACTCCTGTCTTGCCTGGCAAATCTTAAGGGTTGAAGGGATTATTCATGTCGGATTTCATTATGGCCTGTCCTTTGTACACACAGGGGTGTCTGGAGCAGCCTATTCCCTCACCCTACTTGGCTGAGGGTGCAAGTGTATAGGGGAGCAAGGAAGGTATAGCTGTTGGCCAATGGGCAAAGAGTTTTGCTGAGAGCTGTTGATGGTATATGGGTATCTTAAGGGGGATACCAAGGAACTTACTTCAGTGGGTTCTATTTTGGCTGATTCAGGGGTTTATAGACAGGGTCACGGAACCGGCACCCGATTTGATGCACCTCCTCTCCGGTGTCCATTGGTATTACCTATACTATGGACACTGGCAGAATAGATCAATGTAGTCGTATAGCCAGCCACCTTAGTACAGGTAACATTCGACTCCCTCAGATATAGAAACTAGCCTGTAGCCATGGGGTTCAGCTGAAACAGAACGGGGGGGGGGGGGGGAGTGGATGTTTAAATAGTTCTCAGATGGCCCTTTAATTCTGTAAGTGTCTTAAATGACAATAGAAGTGTTTCCCACGTCCCTGCGGCCTTACTGCTTCTCCTGGCATCCTATAGAATAAGATTTCTCATGATCACACATGCATGAGTGACAATGGAAGATGTGTATGGTAATCTGTGATCCCCCATTACTTCTGCCCCCTGATAGGAGCTCCAGCAAAGTTAGGGGATTCTGCTGTCAGAACCCCGCATGATTTCTGCAAGCAATAAAGTGCCGAGAACACAAACTGAAAAAAAATAGTGGCCAGGTGACTGTGTGACTAAAGATCAGAGACATATCTAGTATACATATACTGCAATAATATAATAGCCATAGCTTTCCTGAAGGAGCATTCCCTACGGATATCGGACAACCGACAATGCACTACCTGCTCTGCTGACAACATCATTTTGTTAGTGCAATTTGGAAAGATGAGGGGGTCTTTGGAATCCACTTTGACGGTGTTTGGCAGTACTCTTGGGGTGTAACACCCCACAGCCTTCAGAGAGGTTCTCCAGCACTCGGGGCTTAGCAGCTGCTCCGAGGAACCTGAAATAGGAGGAAAAAGCATTCAAGTCATTTGATGGATATGTGTATCGCATTATTGTTTTTACTTTTATATGTGTTCTAGGAAAGGGAGGTGATGGGGTCTAAAACCACAGGGGGTCTGATCACTAATACAATGCATTACAATGCTAATGCAATGAAAAATGTCAGCAGTTCTCTTACAGGCTTCACAAAGCAGCCTGTAATAGAAGTTAAAGGAGTTATTCAGACCAATACTAAGAGACAATGTTGCCCAATATTAAGGTTATTGTTGAATAATGAAAAGTTGTACAATTTTCTAATCTACTTTCTGTATCAATTTCTTACGGTTTTCTAAATCTCTGCTTGTTGTCATTCATTCTGCTTACTTCCAGTGGATAAAAATCAGTCTATGGTCATGTGATATACAGTCCATGGTCATGTGATATACAGTCCATGGTCATGTGATATACAGTCCATGGTCATGTGCTATACAGTCCATGGTCATGTGCTATACAGTCCATGGTCATGTGCTATACAGTCCATGGTCATGTGCTATACAGTCCATGGTCATGTGCTATACAGTCCATGGTCATGTGATACACAGTCCATGGTCATGTGATATACAGTCCATGGTCATGTGATATACAGTCCATGGTCATGTGCTAAACAGTCCATGGTCATGTGATATACAGTCCATGGTCATGTGATATACAGTCCATGGTCATGTGATATACAGTCCATGGTCATGTGATATACAGTCCATGGTCATGTGCTATACAGTCCATGGTTATGTGCTATACAGTCCATGGTCATGTGATATACAATCCATGGTCATGTGATATACAGTCCATGGTCATGTGCTATACAGTCCATGGTCATGTGATACACAGTCCATGGTCATGTGCTATACAGTCCATGGTCATGTGATATACAGTCCATGGTCATGTGCTATACAGTCCATGGTCATGTGCTATACAGTCCATGGTCATGTGCTATACAGTCCATGGTCATGTGATATACAGTCCATGGTCATGTGATACACAGTCCATGGTCATGTGTTATACAGTCCATGGTCATGTGATATACAGTCCATGGTCATGTGATATACAGTCCATGGTCATGTGATAGACAGTCCATGGTCATGTGATAGACAGTCCATGGTCATGTGATACAGTCCATGGTCATGTGCTATACAGTCCATGGTCATGTGATATACAGTCCATGGTTATGTGATATACAGTCCATGGTCATGTGATACACAGTCCATGGTTATGTGATATACAGTCCATGGTCATGTGATATACAGTCCATGGTCATGTGATATACAGTCCATGGTCATGTGATATACAGTCCATGGTCATGTGATATACAGTCCATGGTCATGTGATATACAGTCCACGGTCATAGGCGTTAGCTCTGAGTCTCCTCTGTATAATACAGCCTTATACTGCACTATTATGGTGGATGTTGGAAATGGTTTAAAACAAGACTAAGATCGCTTTTGTCCATGATATCACCCCCCATTATAAATAGCATACCTACAATTTAACTCCTTAAATGTTGTCCGCAGCATCTAAGTTGAAAAGTTCATAATGACAGACTCCCCCCCCCCCCCTTCATTTTCCCCAACAAAAATTGGTATGACCATTTCTGGAAATCCCTAAAGTAATATTACTATGTTATTTATTCCACATGATAAACTCAGAAGCCAGAATTGATGTTTTTTGATCATCTCACCTACCAAAAAAAAAAAGCAATACAAACTGATCAAAAAGTCTTATTTACCTGCAAAATACAAGGTCTGGTAAAGCTACGCTGAAATAAAATGTCAGAAGTTATGAAAGGGTGAATGCAGAGAGGGATAACATGTTACTGGTGTAAGATGTGTTAGAGAAGGCACCAGACCTGGGTGCCAGGAATATTTACTGGAGCCATCAATTAAAAATCTATTAAAAAAAAAAAAAAAAAAAAAAAGCATTTTGGGAGTGTTTTTGCAATTTTAGTGCGATAGTGGGTTACGTTCACATATGGTATTACAAAAGCAGGCTTACTCTGCATTAGCAGTCTCAGGCAGTCGCTGTAATGGTCCGGGAACTGGTAGCGTAGAATGGAGCTCCAGTGCTTACAAAAGATATTGAAAGGCATCAGCATATCCTCCTCGGGGGCCAGGCCACACAGGCTCAGAGCCATGTGCACCGACTCCAGTAGTTTGCTCCGCTCAGACATGGAGGGTTTGGCAGAATTCAACCAGTGGTTGAGATCAAACTGCAATAATATAATATAAAACAATAATAGGAGACATTCTGTAATGCAAGTATTACCACACTCTGAAAAAAAAAACAACAACACCAATATGGTGGTGTGTTTTAGTCAACATATTAATATTTACTGAGAGGGTGTCTTGTACATGTGCGGCGTACTGACTTTGTGTAACACCAGCGCTCTGTGCTTGCTGGTATACGGTCTTCCATGCTACCTCTGTCTGTGCTTGTGTCTCTTTAAGAATGAGTGTTCTTACCTGCTAAGGTTCCTTCTGTCAATCCCTGTGTACCTGTCTACTTCTCCATCCATGATCTGGCTGAGCAATGAGTTTAGTTCCTGCTTTGTTTTGATACCCAAATGCTGTTTGATGATAGAGTTTCTGTCTGAACCATGTCCTAGTCTGTCTACCACGTTTGGAAATAGATCCGTCTGTTTTATATGCTTGGTCTCTGGGCTTCTGCCACAAATCTGTTACCATGTGGACACATTGCCCTATTGTTTATTTCAGTGTGGACGAGTAGTATTTTAAGCATGTTTGCATTTCAGCTATCACTGGATGTAGGCCGTTCCATCTGCTAAGGTTCCTTCTGTCAATCCCTGTGTACCTGTCTACTTCTCTATCCATGCTCTGGCTGAGCAATCAGTTTAGTTCAGTGTGGATGAGTAGTATTTTAAGCATGTTTGCATTTCAGCTATCACAAATAGCGTTTTCAACAGTGAATTGCTCTAAAACTATAAATTCTATCATGAAGTCCTTGATATCATTTTAAAGATGAGATTCTCATCTTTAAAATGAATTTTAAAGAATCAAGATATGTTCAGGCAGTCCAGACATATCGGCATTAGTAGGGAGGACGTATTAGCTACGTCCTCGGCTACTGAAGGGCCACCCTGGGAGGACGTAGAGCCGACGTCCTCGGCAGGGAAAGGGTTAACGTCGCAGTACTAACATTACAACTGTCTGAACTGTATGTATCCTACAGAAAAGCAAACTCCATTCTAATATCAGGACAAGTAACCCTGCTACACCTATGCCATTCCCCAGATGTATCTCCAGACGTCGGTCTTTGGTTAGTGACACACCACCTACCTTAGTCAGCAGCATAAAGATCACATCGCTATTGTCTTCAGAAATGGCTTCCACCACTTTCTCATACAAATGCACAAATTCTCCAGGAGAGGCGGCAGGGGTGAAATATGGCGACAGCAGGTTACACAATCTCCGATTCTGCAATATAGTTTGCAGTATGGGCCGACATTCGGACTGGGTGCCACTTATAAACACCTAAGGTGTAAAAGAACAAAGACTCCTTTAAATTTTTGTTGTTAAAGGCAATTCACAGATCTACACGGTATAAAGAGACTATATTCCCTGTCTTGAGTGCACATGTAAATGGTTACGGTCTATAGCAGGATTTTAGCCTAGGCCCCCAGTGCTGAGAGACAACAGGGTCAACTTGTCTCTTGATCAGGTTCCACCTTTTGCAATCCAAATTAGAAAGTAGGCAAAGTGGCAAACAGTGGTTACAGGACATAAATACTGATCCTTAGAGTAGGCCTCAATATCAAATCTGGGGAGGGGGCGAGTCCGACACCCCTCAGCTGTCCCTCAGTGCTGTTCACTGAATATCAAGAACAGCACCACACATTGCATAGGGGCCGTGTTTGGTATTGCAGCTCAGCCCCATGACTCTATAACTATGGAGAAGTACAGGTATACACTCACCGGCCACTTTATTAGGTACACCTGTCCAACTGCTCGTTAACACTTAATTTCTAATCAGCCAATCACATGGCGGCAACTCAGTGCATTTAGGCATGTAGACATGGTCAAGACAATCTCCTGCAGTTCAAACCGAGCATCAGTATGGGGAAGAAAGGTGATTTGAGTGCCTTTGAACGTGGCATGGTTGTTGGTGCCAGAAGGGCTGGTCTGAGTATTTCAGAAACTGCTGATCTACTGGGATTTTCACGCACAACCATCTCTAGGGTTTACAGAGAATGGTCCGAAAAAGAAAAAACATCCAGTGAGCGGCAGTTCTGTGGGCGGAAATGCGTTGTTGATGCCAGAGGTCAGAGGAGAATGGCCAGACTGGTTCGAGCTGATAGAAAGGCAACAGTGACTCAAGTAGCCACCCGTTACAACCAAGGTAGCCAGAAGAGCATCTCTGAACGCCGCACAGTACGTCCAACTTTGAGGCAGATGGGCTACGGCAGCAGAAGACCACACCGGGTGCCACTCCTTTCAGCTAAGAACAGGAAACTGAGGCTACAATTTGCACAAGCTCATCGAAATTGGACAATTGAAGATTGGAAAAACGTTGCCTGGTCTGATGAGTCTCGATTTCTGCTGCGACATTCGGATGGTAGGGTCAGAATTTGGCGTCAACAACATGAAAGCATGGATCCATCCTGCCTTGTATCAACAGTTCAGGCTGGTGGTGGTGGTGTCATGGTGTGGGGAATATTTTCTTGGCACTCTTTGGGCCCCTTGGTACCAATTGAGCATCGTTGCAACGCCAAAGCCTACCTGAGTATTGTTGCTGACCATGTCCATCCCTTTATGACCACAATGTACCCAACATCTGATGGCTACTTTCAGCAGGATAATGCAATGCCATGTCATAAAGCTGGAATCATCTCAGACTGGTTTCTTGAACATGACAATGAGTTCACTGTACTCCAATGGCCTCCACAGTCACCAGATCTCAATCCAATAGAGCATCTTTGGGATGTGGTGGAACGGGAGATTCGCATCATGGATGTGCAGCCGACAAATCTGCGGCAACTGTGTGATGCCATCATGTCAATATGGACCAAAATCTCTGAGGAATGCTTCCAGCACCTTGTTGTATCTATGCCACGAAGAATTGAGGCAGTTCTGAAGGCAAAAGGGGGTCCAACCCGTTACTAGCATGGTGTACCTAATAAAGTGGCCGGTGAGTGTATAGGAGCTGTAAACTAGGAGCAAAACATATGATATGTAAAGATAGTCATATCCATTACACAGGCCCTCTTCAGTTAGTTAAGAGTAGATAGTTGCCCCCTCCCACATCTAAATGGAGATATACAGTGGCCATATAAACTACATCCCATTGATGTTGACCGGATCTGCTGGCAGTCTATTGACTATGGGGATATCTGTAGGAAAAGATGGATCCACTGAACACCTATAACAGGTTTAAAGGGGTTATCCAGTTTTTACTATTGATCTTAAGGACACCCACAGATCAGCTGTACCGAGACAGTGAAAAATTTACCTAGATTTCAATGGGGCAGTAGTGTAGTACCTACACTCTTGGCTACAGTTTGTAGGGCAAGTGAGCACTACGGCGCATGCTTACAGCTGATCTGTGGGGGTCCTGGGTGCAAATCGAATATGAATGGCCTACCCTAAGGATAGGCCATCAATAGTAAAACATGAATAACATCTTTAATAGTGCTATCCGATATTTGGACATTGCCCTAACATGCCTCTTAGTTTATACCCTATATTATATTATATTTACCATTTATAACATCACATGACCAATACATTCAATCATATTCCCAGGGACTTAAAGGCAATGTGTCACCAAAAATAACCTATGTTTTAAATGAAGGTATTTTGTCACCTTTATTTTAAGAATTTAATTTACTGTAATAGATGAAATCACAGCTTATCTACTTCTCCTGTTCCAACAGTCAGCACCAGACTATGCTGTAAAGCGTATCACTAAATGCTGTTAACCTAGCAGAAGAGAAGCTCAGGCAAGATGGCCGCCCCCAAATTTGGGGACATATTCCTTTTATGTCACTGTTACAGATGAGCGAGTACTATTCGAAACGGTCGTTTCGAATAGCACGCACCCATAGGAATGAATGGAAGCATCTGGCGCACAGACTTTGCCGGCGGCCGGCCGCTTAACCCCCTGCGTGCCGGCTGCGTCCATTCATTCCTATGGGTGTGTGCTATTCGAAACGGGAGTTTCGAATACTCCTCGCTCATCTCAAGTCACTATTGATACCTAGTGTCTTATAGTGAGGTAACTCTCTGAAATAAGGGATTGGTGTACACAGATGGAGTCTCTCTCACAAAGTACCTGTCCCAATATTTCGATGCAGGAAGTGAAGAACTGCCGAGAAGGAGGATGACGCTGAGTCTCATCGCACACAAATTCGACCACAGCAAAGAAGGTCCCAATTCCGATCTTCTGGATCTCGAGTGGAGACTGCACTTTGTATGCATTGACAAGAGCCCTGCGTGAGGAAGAACGTGTTACATTATCAGATACAGAATGGGATCTGTAAGTAAGCAAGTTGGTGCTTGTTGATGGTTTCTCGAAGAAGATAGGTCTCTTTTTCATGCAGCCATTAAATAAACAGCTGGAAAGGTTTATATAGGTTAGAAGACAGAAATAACCCAAGTGGATGAATAACAAGCACTTCTTCCCCCATTCTATGCAACTTACGTTATGAAGTTCTCCAGATGGACGGCGGTTTCGATGATGTTGAGTAGAGTAGGCTTGGTGGCCTCAGCTTGTAACTGTTTCATCTCTCTTCGCAGAACATGAAGCTGTTGGCTTATGGCTTCCTCCATCTGCATTCCTTCAAACTAAAGAAGACAAAATATATATATATCATTATAGAGGGGAAACCTTTTATATTATCGTCATTTGCTTTTAAGCAAACATCCCTGGTGGTCTAGGGCAGTAAAAAGACTAATAATATGCCTAGTGGTCTAGGGTAGTAAAAGGATTAATGATAACATGTCTGGTGGTCTAGGGTAGTAAAAGGATTAATGATAACATGCCTGGTGGTCTAGGGTAGTAAGAGGATTAATGATAACGTCTGGTGGTCTAGGGTAGTAAGAGGATTAATGATAACATGTCTGGTGGTCTAGGGTAGTAAGAGGATTAATGATAACGTCTGGTGGTCTAGGGTAGTAAGAGGATTAATGATAACATGTCTGGTGGTCTAGGGCAGTAAAAAGACTAATAATATGCCTAGTGGTCTAGCATAGTAAAAGGATTAATGATAACATGTCTGGTGGTCTAGGGTAGTAAGAGGATTAATGATAACATCCCTGATGGTCTAGGGCAGTAAAAAGACTAATAATATGCCTAGTGGTCTAGGGTAGTAAAAGGATTAATGATAACATGTCTGGTGGTCTAGGGTAGTAAGGGGATTAATGATAACATGTCTGGTGGTCTAGGGTAGTAAGGGGATTAATGATAACATGTCTGGTGGTCTAGGGCAAAGAATTGGTTAATGATAACCTCAGTGGTTTATGGGACTAAATAGATAAGTGATAATATGTCTGGTGGTCTAGGGAAGTAAGGGGATTAACAATAACATCACTGGTTTTCTAGAGTAGTAAGTGGATTAATGATAAAAACCCTGGTGGCCTAGGGCAGAAAATGGATTAATGTTAATATGCCTGGTGGTCTAGGTTAGTAAAGGGATTAATGTTAATATGCCTGGTGGTCTAGGTTAGTAAAGGGATTAATGTTAATATGCCTGGTGGTCTAGGTTAGTAAAGGGATTAATGTTAATATGCCTGGTGGTCTAGGTAAGTAAAGGGATTAATGTTAATATGCCTGGTGGTCTAGGTTAGTAAAGGGATTAATGTTAATATACCTGGTGGTCTAGGACAGTTAGGGTATTAATCATATAAACCCTGGTGGTTTGTGGCAGTAAAGAGATTAATGATAAGATCTCTGGTGGATAAGGGCAGTAATGGTAAGATCCTGGTGGTCTAGGACAGTAAGGGAATTAATAACTTTGTTCTGCTGGTTCTTGTCCAAATTTTTATGTATTGTTGTTTTATACTTTGCATCATAAGTATTGGCGTCCACCATTAGGACCCCGAGAACTGCAGTTTTTACTGAATTTTTCATTATTTTTTTTTGGTCTTAATTTATATACCTTACTTAAATATGTCACACTCTCCTAATGAACCGAGTACTTCGTTTAGTACATTGGAAAACGCGTAGAGAGATTTTTTGTCATCTTTGAATAGGATTGCAGGGGTTGAGATGGCAGACTGTTTAAACATCTGAAACTGATGCCTAAGATGGAACCCTGCATTTCTGAGGGTACAATTGAGAGCTGGGTTTAACCATCAACATATAACCAACTCTGACTCTGCCCCCCCCTATATGCACTATCATTTAATAGCGTTAATATGGTGACTTGGGACAATCATTTATAGTCCCTATACATCTATTATACCAGGTAGGAGTGTTTTCAAGTACATGGCAATTGTTAAATACGATGATACTTCGTATCTGTTGAAAGCAACTGTTGAAGTCTTCTGTCTGGCTGGCGTAGGTACCGTATTTTTCAGACTATAAGACGCACTTTTTTCCCCCAAAATATGGGAGGAAAACGGGGGTGCGTCTTATAGTTCGAATGTAGTGTAAATGTAGTGTAGGAAGTAGGGTATAGGCAGCGCAAGCGCATAAGCCTGCAGCGCCTGTACCTGTCTGCTTCCTAGTTTGTCCCGTCGGTGCGAAGAAAAGGAGGTACGGTAATAGCAGACAAAGGAGAGACAGTGAGATGGAGTGATACAGGCTGGGCAGGTAAGTTAGAAGAAAGCCTGCGGCGCCTGTACTTAATTATCATGTCCCTACACTCCAGACCCTTCCTGACATCTGCTGTTTCAATACGGTAGAGGCTGGGTCTTAAAGATGGCGGCCGCTCCTGCAGAGCGGTTGCCATAGCTATCGTGTCTCCACTGTGTCTCCACCTGATAGCTATCGCAATTGCTCTGCAAGAGCGGCCACAAGCCTTAACAGCTAATGCCCTCCATCACTCATTACTACCTTTGTTAACCCCCTCCCTTCCCCTGGAAAGTTAAGAAGCCGCCCCTGGTACTTGTACTGCAGCAGGCCAGCTCCCGCAGGGCGAGCTTGCGGGAGCTGACCTGTTCCTGTGCCACGCGGGAGCCTTGGCTTGTCATAGGAATATTAGTATTGAGGCTGGTCTATGACCAGCCCCAATAGTAATATAGAGCATCTCCCATAGACTGCAATACAGTTCTGCACTGAATGACTTCAGCCTTCTTTATATCAGCTGGCTGCTCAGCATTGATTTAATATATCTTGTCAATATGGGGGGATATTGATCTCCTCGCACTCCTATGGATACACGATTCAAAGAATAATCTGAGCTTTTATCTGAGTGTCTATATCATAATCCCTTGCTGATCTATCAAGGCGGTTTAAGGGTGCGTATACATAGTTATCCCTCTCAGCCTCTAATACTAAGATCAATGGTATGAGGACAAACACTTGAGTTAACATTCAGTTTCATGACATCACTCTATATAGGTGGGTTTTTAAATATTTTCAATAACGTTTGAAGTTTTAATACACTATTTTTGCCAATACTTCTTTTATATATGTATTTCAATAAAATCAACTTTCATTTTATTATTGATATATGTTCCAGGTGAATTTTTTTGTTGTGCCCCATTCATGCAGGGAGTTTTTTCTGTATGCTTTGTCGTGGTATTAGTAGGTTGTAATAATTAAACGATAACATGCCCGGTGGTCTAGGACAGTAAAGGAATTGATGGTAACAACTCTGGTCTACGGTAAAGCACATATTTTACCTGCATATTAAATGTGGAATAAAGCCAAACCGGATCTAGCGATACTAGATACAGTGGTATGATCCCTCACCTTGACTGTCACCACAGCAGGCCCGCTGCACGTCTTATTCAGATTTCCCCGGCACTCCATCTTCATTTCTATCTGCTCCTCTCTATTGACGTAAAGTTTTGGAATTGTGTCAAGCATCTCGCTGTCCAAGGCCACTTGCTGGGATTCCCTCATAGAAGCGGTTCTGTGAGAAGAGAGGCAGTCCAGACCTTTGTGTCAATGAATTGCATACAAATCTCTATGCTCCAGTGGGTACGTGCATGTAAAGTTATGGGACCCAATCGTTTTAATCAGGCTGGCCATACACAGTAGAATTTAGACAGCCGCCCTGCAGAACATATAGCTTATCTTATTCAACTTTTCAATGTTTTGAATCCCATTACACGATTACTGTTTTATATGGCCGGAATCTGGCATTCTTCTGATCCTAGCTAGAGCCGGAGTAACAAATACTCACTTTCGGTCACTGTGGGACACCCATGCACGGCCTATTCTAAACCACCAAAAAAAAACTGTAAAAAGTCACCTTGGTGGACTTTCTAAAAAGATGCCCCAACTGAGAACCTTCCATCGCTTGTAGATACAGCTGGGACATGGCGTCCCTGATGCAGTAGAAGTGCAATATTACATAAGAGTGGAGCCTGCAAACATGGACCCAGGGGTTATGGCAATGTCAGAAGGGGCCTACAACGTTGGGACATCTGACCAGCTGCCGCGATGTCTGGCATTATGACAAGACACCCACACCACCAGGTCACCAGACTCTGCGCTCACGATTCAGAACTACTCAGGATAGCTAGGGGACCCATAGTAAGAGGTTCTGGCACAGCAACATAGGGGAGGAAGAAGAGGCGGATCATGATGGACAACCAGCTGAATACGCAGGTGACCTGCACACCAATTGTGTAACCTCTTCCTCAGACCTTTTAACCTCTCTGTGCTCCTATCCCAACAAGTGGTATCCTCCAGTTGTGCTGTCATGACTGGATGAGATAGAGATGTTGTCTGCAGCCACCACCAGAGGGAGCTGGCTGCATGCTTTATTAAGGCAGGTTCAC
Organism: Leptodactylus fuscus; assembly: GCF_031893055.1. Classification (NCBI taxonomy): domain Eukaryota; kingdom Metazoa; phylum Chordata; class Amphibia; order Anura; family Leptodactylidae; genus Leptodactylus; species Leptodactylus fuscus. The sequence continues at coordinate 26,840,028 of NC_134265.1, read as the reverse complement.
ACCTGCACCCGGTCTCCACTTCAGGCAATCCGGTGGGTTTCTGTCTTCTGCCCCGAGAAACTGGACAGGTGACGGAAACCCGGCAGTCAGTTTTCAAACCCATTCACTTGAATGGGTTTGCAAAGTGACCACCCGTGAGCATCTTGTGCCTTTCCTACATGTTAAAAAAAAAAGGTTTCTCCGCGGAGAGGCACAAGATGCTCACGGGCGGTCACTTTGCAAACCCATTCAAATGAAAGGGTTTAAAAGCTGACTGCCGGGTTTCCTTCCCCTGATATTGGGGGTGGACCTTCTCATTCGAGGGGAGAACAGAAGAAACGCGCTCGCCCGGGTAAATCAACAAACTTTATTTTCACAACGCGTTTCAACCATTATTGCTCTTTCTCAAGTGCATACAGAAAACGTTAAAATTGCACAAATACATCAATAAGTAAAACAATTACAAGGTTATCTGTATGCACTTGAGAAAGAGCAAGATAGGCTCGAAACGCGTTGTGCAAATAAAGTTTGTTGATTAACCCGGGCGAGCGTGGTTCTTCTGTTCTCCCTCGAGTGAGAAGGTCCACCCCCAATATTGTTGTCTCGACGTCTCCCAGACGTATATCCAGCTGCCGCCCACGTTTACCTGTGCCATCCATTCCTAAGATACACTACAGAGGTGGTTGTGTCTCCCACAACCCCACCAGGTGAGCGGCCATTTGTTTCTTACCCTGACTTTTTGATTCAAAAAATACTACACCAAGGTCGGCTCGGTGCCTCTCTTCTATTTTGCTTTGGGTTTCCTTCCCCTGTCCAGTTTCTCAGGGCAGAATACGGAAACCCGACGGATTGGCTAAAGCTGAGACCGAGCGCTGGTGTGAACCCGCCCTTAGTGAGTTAAATGTATAAACAGTGTGCTATTAAGCTCCCCCTAGTGGCAACTACAGAAAAAAAAACCACATGAATGTGGAGGACGGAGGTGAAAATTCACTCCATAGAAATGCACATTCAAATATAATAAAAACGTGTCCCTTACTTGGCATGCTGCTGCAGAACAGTCAGGTCTTTGTGCACAAGTTTCATGGCGTCCTGGGTGTTGATATAACATGAGGGTGGAATGACAGGAACAGGAGATTTCATAAGCTGCAGGGTGATGCCGGGGCAAGGTGCAGGATGCTTCTTTAAGTTCAGAAGGATTCTCTCTTTAGCAGCTGCAAAGACAAGAGATAAACGTTAAAGTTGTGAAGGTTCTTTGGCACCCCAGTAAGCACCGTGCCTCTTCTGCTGCCATCTCATGTATGAATGTAGAGGATGCCCTGAGCAGCCTGAGGGTACCATTTGGGCATCAATACCTGCTGATGGAGATGGGATGTCCACAGTCACAGCAGGAGTCAGCAGACTTGTGTCCATCTCCACCTTGATCTGGTTCCATACATTTATACATTCCTGGATTTCAAATATTATGCGCTCCATATTAATATATTCCATCCAGAGGCCCTAGGATAAGGGTATATAGGGGTTAAAAATAGCATTTAAAAAAAAAAACATTTAGAATCCATGCACATGGCCGAGTGTGCATCCAATGTGGGGCCAAGTTTGCAGCAGAATGCGCCCAGATTACACTATCAGCGCCATCGAGGTGCCTTCACGTCCATAGGGGCTTCGGATTTATTCCACCCGGACGACACAAATGATTATAGAGTAGGTCCTAATTAATGGGAAATGAATGATGGCGAAGCCCCCATAGATGTGGATGCATTTGGATATTATTCAGAGCATTCTGTTGCAAACTCTGCCCTATATCAGACTCACACTCGGTCGTGGACATGGTGTCTTACTCTGCTTTTGTTGCACAGATGTTATAAAGGGGGTTTCCAGCCCCAAATCCACTGGATTTATCCACAGGATACAGCCGATATGAGCAGGGTCTGGTCGCCAGACACCAACACATCACATACTGATGACATACTAGCTGGGAAAGCCCATCCTGAAAATGACACTTTTGCAGTTGTAGATGATGAATTTACGTCTCATGTGAATAGATATGGACAGGTATTGCGACTTCTCAATCCTAACATACGATTTAGACCTTAAAGAGGCTCTCGGCGACTTTTTATTGATGACCTATCTTTAGTATAAGTCATCAAAATGAGATTGGTGAGGGTCAGACTCCCGACCTGGTGATAGAGAGTTAATGCTATACCGTTACAGTGATCTTTATGGTGCTGCATTGACTTTAACTATTTCATCTCTCACCTGCTCATTTCGCATGATCTTAGCCAGTCGATGTGGGTCATACTGCTTGGGCAAGGATGGGATATAAACTTCTCCTTTCTGTAGCTTGTCATCTTCCAGCCAAACAATAAATACATTAAATAACCTATAAAAACACATGTTTTATTAAAAAAAGATTATGCACATACCATATATATATCCACACGTGTGTGTGCGTACATAATGTATAAATCATCCGTGCGCCAAAAAATCTGGACTTTTATATACTATGAAAAACGCTATGCCCACCCAATACGAGATCAAAGAACCTCCGATTTACCAACTACACCCCCGGCCTCACTTACTTCACCAACTCTTTGTGCAGATCTGGAGAAGCCAAACACTCTTGGGAGCTGCTCCCCGAATCGGAGAAAACTGGGGATCCATCCATAGGGACAAGTACTCTCAGCGCTTTGCTGGCTGAATGGTGGAAATCTGCCACTTCCATGAGACGACGTTTCATCTGTTTAAGGAGATGCGTGTGCGCTGAGCTGCTGAAGAACCTCTTCCCGATACAACCATCTACTGACAATCTGTATACAAAGAAGAATAGAGAAAAAAAATAGATCTATGAGGTAGAGGGGGTGACACATGAGGTAGCAGGGGCGGCATTGCTTATACACAGGTCAGACAATTCTGTAATAGAGGTGACTGTCATTACACAAACATAAGACTTTATGAGCCGTCACCAGTCGTGTCCTGTAACATGTGGATGGAGCTTGGACCTATAAAGTTATCCTGAGATGACATCATATCATGTGGGGAAATGTGGGAGCGGGGACAGAAGGGGGTTATATTTTGGGGATTCTAATTATAGTATGGAAGGGTTTACGTTAGACATTGTGATAGGCCTGTCTGAAAAAATGTGTCTTTAGTTTGCGTTTGAAGCTGAAGAAATTGGGAGTTAATCTGATTGTCCGGGGTAGAGCATTCCAGAGAAGTGGTGCAGCTCGGGAGAAGTCTTGTATACGAGCATGGGAGGTTCTGATAATAGAGGATGTAAGTGTTAGGTCATTGAGTGAGCGGAGAACACGGGTTGGGCGGTAGACAGAGATGAGGGAGGAAATGTAGGAAGGTGCGGCATTATGGAGAGCCTTGTGGGTGAGAGTGATAACTTTATATTTTATTCTATATTGAATAGGCGGCCATTGTAGCGACTGGCACAGACCAGAGGCATCGCTGTAGCGTCTAGCCTGATAGATGAGCCTGGCCGCTGCATTCAGAATAGATTGTAGAGGGGAGAGTTTAGTGAGGGGAAGACCGATTAGTAAGGAGTTACAGTAGTCAAGGCGAGAATGAATCAGAGAGACAATAAGTGTCTTTAGTGTATCTCTGGTAAGGAAAGGACGTATTCTGGAGATGTTTTTGAGGTGGAGGTGACATGAGCGTGCGAGTGATTCAATATGAGGGATGAAGGAAAGGTCTGAGTCAAACCTGACCCCGAGGCAGCGGGCATGCTGCCTAGGAGTTATAGTAAGGCCTGAGACTGCAATGGATATATCAGGGACAGATCTGTTAGATGGTGGAAACAGTAGTAGTTCAGTCTTAGAGAGATTTAGTTTCAGATAGAGCGAAGACATGATATTAGAGACAGCAGAAAGACAGTCACTGGTGTTCTGTATGAGTGCAGGGGTGATGTCACAGGAAGTGCAGATGTCCTAAAGCTTTCACCATATAGATGGACAAGATCAGAGCTGTGATCAATGGGAATAATCCTAACACCTACTGGTATGTAGAATTTGCCATCGCTTTAAGATCAGAGGTGTGGGAATGAAGGAGCTGTAGTGCGGCGTCCTATAAGTTCCTCCTATGGAATACTATGGCATAATGATGGTGAACCAGGTTCTTGGAATGTTTCATGATACATTGATTACACCTTACTGACAAAAAGCCCCCATAATATATGCGTCTGCAGACTGAGCATACCCATATTGTGGTCCCGGGCGGTTCAGATATAAGAGGAAAAACTTCTGCCAAAATAGAGGTAAAAGGGGGTGGTCTGCTGGTGTGGCCATAGCTTGGTGAGCCCAGCGGTAAATCATCAACCTCTGTACAGAAGGCACAATGGGTAACTTCAGCTGCTGCTGGGCTTTCTGAAACATAAAAGAGAACGAAGACAATCTAAGGTCTGGAACAAGCCAGCAATGAAGAACCTTAAAAAGGGGTTGATGATAGGACACAAAATACCTTCAGAGCCTGGTCCGGACTCATAGACGGATGGCTGAGCAGTTCATATTCCAACACTCGGCGGAGCTGTGAATCCTCTTCAAACAAGGACTCCGTATTAAGAACAGTCCATGAAAACCAGATCTGAAGGCGAGATCAGTCCCAGGAGGGTCAGTCATTCTCCAACATACTGATATCACTCACTGTCGCACTTTAGTACTCATCATAAATGTCTATAGGAATTAGATCATGACACAACAAGACAAACATCTGGCGGCTGAGTCGATCTGCCTCGTCTCCCATGTTCACAGGATTTTAGCTGTACTATGGGGGCCGGCTTTACTCTGATTTAGTCAGCCCCCCATAGTACAGGTAAATATCTGTGAATGCAGGAGAGAAAGAAGAAAATCTCAGGTGCTGATCCCTATCAGAACCAGCCCAGAAACCTAAGGTTTAGCCTCTTACACGGTGTATAAAATGGAGCTTAAAGCTTACCTGTGAGGGGTTGTAGTTGGAATCTATGAAAGAAGGAGTCACATTGCCCGCAACGATCCATCCAACGAATGAGGAGAGAATACCCCGGTCACAGTGATACCCCAGGGCGTCCTGATAAGACAAACAGTACAGTCAGTGCTTTGGCCTCTGGCATCTACAGGTCAAGCAATCCTTTGACCAAAATTTACAAAGTTTGATGACTTCATCGTTTAAAGATGCCATAAAATCTGAAAACAAATGGATGCTGAAGTGAAGATGCAGACTGTCACTGCCTCAGGGGGCAAAAATGAATAATGTGCAGTTATACCTAGCCGTGGTGCCTCAGGGGGCTCAAGAGGCCCCTATACCACAGAAATCCTCAGTATCATAAAGGTAACATGCTAGACATTAAACATTAAGGCTATGGAATCTTGTTTTATGCCCCTGGGATCAAAGGTCTAGAATGTGAAGAAAGTCAGACCCTAATAGTCTTAATTTTTGGCATAGCTATTATAAAAAAACCTCTTCAGTGAAATATAAAGGGGTTGTCTAGGAAAGAGATGGCATCAATACCTGTCCACACATATTGGAGGGAAATTTACTAATTCCTCTATGCCAAAAGACTGTTAGTGCATCTTAAACCAGATCGTAGACGCATGGCTACCCCAGGGATGTGCAACTTTGATCTTTCTGTGATCTTCGATTCCAGGGTGATGGGGGCACCTCGGCCTAGCAAATTCACTACAACTTACACCAGAAAACGGGCATAAGCTGTACGTGAAATTTACGCCAGTCTATGACTGATGTAGACTTAGTTTTTGGAGCACAGGGACTTCCTATGCTGCACCTGAATTAAAGGGATCCTATTATTGGATACCCTTTTTTAATCACTAACACGTTGGAATAGCCTTAAGAAAGGCTATTCTTCTCCTACCTTTAGATGTGTTCTCCACGCCGCCGTTCGGTATATAATCTGGTTTTCTTCGGTATGCAAATGAGTTCTCTCGCAGCACTGGGGGCGGGCCCCAGCTCTCAAACGGCACTGGAAGCATCCCCAATGCTGCGAGAGAACTCTCCAGCGCCGCCTCCATCTTCTTCTGGAACAGCCACTCCCTGCATCTTCTTCCGTCCTGGATTTCTATCTTCTAGGCCTTGGACAGAGCTGACTTCGCATGCCCAGGCCACAAGAAAATGGCCGCTTACACCAGCTTACTGTGTAAATGGCCATTTTCTTGTGGCCCGGAAGAAGACGCAGGGAGAGGCCGTTCCAGAAGAAGATGGAGGTGGCGTTGGAGATTTCTCTCGCAGCACGGGGGACGCCCCCAGTACTGTTTGAGCGCTGAGGACCGCCCCGAGCTGTGCAAGAGAACTCATTTTCATACCGACAAAAACCAGGATTTCTACTGAACGGTAGAAGGTAGGAGAAGACATCTAAAGGTAGGAGAAGAATAGCCTTTCTTAAGGCTATTCCTATGTGTTAGGGAGAAAAAAAGGGTATCCAGTGATAGGATCCCTTTAAGTTCTCAAGTGCTGTTTGTAAAGGAAGCAGCCATGTTGCTAAATTCTTGGACAACCCCTTTAGTACTATGCTCCACTCCCACAGTGACTTACCTTGTGCTGCTGGTAGAGCAGTTTTTGCAGACAGTCTTCCTGTAGGTGCCTGAATGCCACCTTACACAGCTGGTCCATGAGGTGAAGGCTGCCTTTGTCCCGATGCCAAAGCTGCTGGCTTATGAGAACCTGAGTCCAGAACTCCAGCACCGCCACTGGGCCGACTTCATTCGGTTTAGTGCTACAAGCAATATGTGACTGTAGAGAACAAAGGCAAAGACATGAGGTTTCCATCCTACAGATGCGTCTATCACAGGGGTAGGGAACCTTTGGCTCTCCAGCTGCTGTGGAACTACAACTCCCAGCATGCTCCATTCACTTCCAAGGGAGTTCCAAGAACAACAGAGCAAGTATGCATGCTGGGAATTGTAGTTGTGCAACAGCTGGAGAGCCGTACGTTCCCTACCACTGGTCTATCACCTCCTACACTGCTACTTCTAAAGCATTTAATACTTCTCATAAGATTCCCATTTACCTGGATCATGTTAGTAAGGAGTTTGACATTTTCCCCGTAGTTGATAGAGGTGAGGTGTTGGGTGACTTTGTGGGTCATCTGCATGGTCATTCCCTGAGGGACCCCACTGTCCAGCTGGAGGAAGAGCTGGATGTAGGACAAAAACCTGCAAAGGTATTAGAAGACCATGAGGACAGGAATGACTTTATAGGCCATCTCCGGTTTCCAGGTCCAACGGCGCTTTATATCCTGCTGACCTAAGTTTCAGCGATGGAAGGAGCTCCCATACAAATAACAGGCCCTGGCCTGAAGCTCATGTACTTGATAATGGTGGCTTTAGGGTACTTGCATCGGAACAGCCCTGCTGATGGCTACCAAAGGCAGTCGGACCAGGATGGGGGATCCGGGGTGTTGGACCCTCACCGATCAGATATTGTGTATTGGTTATCAGTAGCAAAAATGATGTTGTGGCTTTAAAAACCTTTTAAAGAGTTATTCTCATCTAATAAGGTGATGTTGGGAAGAATTTTGGACCCCAGCAAAGCTAGAAGACCCCTTTATCATAGAATGAATGTCCTTTGAAACAAAGCAAAATAGGTGAAACCAAACCCTGGTTTGACAGTGGAGCAGCAATGTCTTGTACGACTGCAAGGCACCGGTCTTACTAAAGGCAAGCCAAGATTAGAAAAATAGATCAGGACAGCCATATCCCTTTAAAAGGATCATCTTTATGACCAGCCCTTTATAAGGAGGATCTGACATGCCCGTTTTAGTAAATACTTGTTTATTCCATTTTATTTAGAACTCTATATAGTGTCACTCCTGTTATACCTCTGGGACATGTTTGAATCAATCGACAACCAGGTGCTCGTTTTTGGATAGGACCCCTCTGTTGTTTTACTTAAAGGTATCCTATCAGTCAGACTCAATTTTTTGTAGGTACCACGTCAAAATAGGTATTCTTCTCCTACCTTTCGCCGTCTTCTCCGTGCCGCCGTTCGCCTACAATCCCGGGTATGCTCGTTATGTAAATTAGTTCTCTCGCAGCACTGGAGGCAGGCCCCAGCACTCAGATAGCACTGGGGGCGTCCCCAATGCTGCAAGAGAACTCTCTCCAGCGCCGCCTCCTCTTCTTCAGCAGCGTCATCTTCAGCCTCTACTTCCGGCCGTGGCTTGTAACTTTTAAGGCCTCGGGCCTTAGGCAGAGCAGACTGCGTATGCCGATAGGCCATGAGAAAATGGCCGCTTGCACAGTATTGTAAGCGGCCATTTTCTCGTGACCTGTGGGCATGCGCAGTCTGCTCTGCCAGAGGCCTTAGAAGTTACAAGCCACGGCCGGAAGAAGAGGCTGAAGATGACGCTGCTGGAGAAGACGACAAAAGGTTGGAGACTAATAGCCTTTCTTAAGGCTATTCCGATGTGTACCTACAAAAAATTGAGTCTGACTGATAGGAAAACTTTAAACAAAGGTCATGGTAGGAAGTAAAGTGCACTTACAGTTCATTTTTCAGGAGATAACTTGGACATGGATAAAACATGGGCAAAACTTTATCCAAAATGTGGACTACGGCGCGTAGATGCCTGGCTTGTATCAGGTCGCCCAGCATGGAGACCCCCTCCACACAGAACTTATCTACGCTGCAGAGACATAAGGCATTGAAGTTAGGGAAGAAAAGAGATAGGACAGGACACACACAGACAGGTCACAATCTTCATTCAATGTATATAGTAAAAGGGTTGTCCAGGATCAGAAGGTAAAGGATACTGATGACCTATCTACAGTACACGTCATCAGATCAGTTAGGGACAGACATCCGGACCCCACAATGGTCAGCTTACTTTCCGGACACCCTGCACAAGGTGTACACAGCTGAAACGGCCCTGCTTCTATTCAAGTGAATTAAAGCTGGGTTTCCGTTGCTTGTACCATTGCTACAGTGCACAGTCCAAAAGCTGTATAGCGTACAGAGCCCTGTACACGTAGTGGTGGCACCAGGGAAACTCAGCTGCGCTCCCATTTACTTGAACAGAAGCAGGGCTACTTCCGACCGTATACCTTATATGCGTGTATGATGGCAGCAACAGCTGATCGGTGCGGGGTTCATATGTCAGGCCCCGAGTGACCTATCCTGTGGTCCTTCAGATCTCAGACAACCCCTTTAACTGTTCATGAATATACACCCACAGGTTACAATACTTTCAACATGCAATGGTTTTTCCTGGGCTACTGTACATTAAAACCACATACAATGCCATGGTCATTTCCAAGTTGGAGAGGAATATCCAGCCAATGAAACACAGCGCCTCTCTAGTGTAACGGCGGTATTACATGCCCTACCATCGTCTTTATCTGTGCCAGGATAAGCTGCTACTTTTGACAAGGGCATCTTTATGTAAGACCCTGAAGAAGCTCCTGTCATCACCACAAGAAGTGATATACAACTTCCAGTGGTTATTTATCTCCTTCTTCTCTGACCTTAAAGGCCTACGATGAGTTCTGGTTGTGGGGTGTAGAGTCTACGAATAGTGGTGAATTACCTGTGTCCTACTGACGCCGTGGCCAGAGCGATGTAACAGCCTATGGGGACTCCAGCTTTGACAGCCTTCCAGACGGGGTGCAGGACAGTGGCCTCAGTCAAATCAGGAACAGCATCGCAGATCTGCTCTGGACGATCATTTCTGTGTAATTTAAGTCTCAAAACTAAATCCCAGGACCACTGGTTGAAAGAGGCTTCTGGAGTCTGACCAGTCCGGACTATACTGGCCAAGTAAGATACCTGAAAATACAGAATGAAGGGTTATCCCATACCAGAAGAACAAGCAACAGTATCCTGGAAACCTCAGTAGCTCAGGACTTCCCTCTATGAGCCAGAATGGAGAGGCGCCCTGTACAAGTGGTCCTTGTTCTAGGAGACTCAAGTTTTATATGTGAATGATGTCATGTAACACCACATTTTTGTTATGTCTGCTGCAGGGGAAGTGCACGGCAGCCGTTCCCCCCTTCACAATGGGTGGATAGCCACGGGTGCCACCAGTGGAACCTGAGGCAGATCAAGAGAAGCTTAGTGAACCACTAGAAAGAGGCAGTGTCTGTAGTTGAGAATGGGGTCCCCAGCTGTTATTTATATGGCTGATCCATGGAGACTTATTGGTGTAGAGGTTTTAGACTTTCCAGAAGCACATTCAACGCTCTGCAGGTTGTCTCCAATCGCAGCCAAAGGGGTGCTGCACTAATTTGTGGTCTGTCCCTCCCTTCAAGGAAAATCTCAGCAACTGCACAACCATCAAAACTTCTGACATGTCACGTCTAAATTTTCAAGATCTCCCTGAAACAGCTCTGAAAAAGATCATGTGATGCAGTCGGTGACTCCTGAGGGATCATAACTTACCTGTTTGACTTATAAGGCCAGGGAAGCAAAGCTAACAATAGGGATGTAGTGTGATAATAGTGGCTATAGGAGAGAATACCTGCTTAATGCTCTCGGAGATGATCCCGGTGTAGGGCTTGTCAGAGATGTACTTCTGATACGCCTCCAAGACCATAAGTGAGACCTCCACATGTAGCGCATGATCCAAGTGCAGAGTTTTCTGTTAACAGCAAAGGAGTTTACTCAACAGAAATCGAATATACTTTACATATATATGATACAACCTAAATAAGTCTAAAATCAGCATAATAAACTGCATGATACTTAACTGCTTCCGGATCGCCCATAGACTGTAAACGTCCTGAAGGTGGTTGCCTAGTTTTGACAGGACGTACCGATACAAGATTGTGCAGCTGCTGATACTGGGAGACGGCTGAAGCTCCCAGAGAGAAGGCAGGGAAGGTTTGCTACCTTCCCTTCCTTCTCGATCGCGGTGTATACACAGCTATAGGTGTCGCCATGATGGGGCCAACCTCTGACCCGGAGGTCACGTGATCCGCCGGGCTCAGCGTGTTACAAGAGCTGCTGGGTCCTACAGATCAGCTCTGTGAGCTGTGTATACAGCGTGGAGGAGGCTAAATGGACCAGCCCCAGTGGCAGGGAAAATCAGTCTCTAATACAAAAAAAAAAGTGATCAGATGTCCCCAAGGGTCTTATGACCTTATGGGGACACAATATGGGGGGAAAAAAGTAAATAAAATAATTAAAAATAAAATAATACATCAATAAAACGCAGTTATTAAAGGTTATAGCCCCACCCCCGACGACACCATACAAAATAAAAAACCTAAAATGTGTCTGGTCCTGGACTGCAAATTGGCCAGGTACTGAAGTGGTTAAAGGAAATGTTCGGTATCTAATATTCTTCAGTGTTGGATCAAAACTACAATCAGACTCCGGCTTAAAGGGTTACCCGAATTTTCATGAAACGTTGGAATCTGTGCAGGGTTTTCTGGGCAGTCTGTTCTAGGACTGTATAAGCCTTCATACATTGGAATAACTATACAATTGTTACACATTGCTCTATGACGTGAGACTAAGTTGTGGGAGTCTGAATAGTCAGAAATCCACTTTCTGTCCCCAGATAAAACCGAGCTGTTCTCCCTGCTCCTCTGCAGATCTGCTTTATCAGATTGACTCCTGTATATAAGCAGAAGCATATCGCAAGGTCTGAAGAGACACTACGCACTGAGAGACAGTTTCCGCCAATGGTTAGATTCTAACATAAGCGACAAATTACATAAACTTCAGCCAAACCCAAAGGATCAACCATGTCATGTGCATAGGGCTTTCCTGAATCTCCTTCCATGGCGGGATGCTGATTTTCAACATGCCTGATCATTTTGGCTCCCTGCGGAGATATAGCACCACCAGATGTGTCCGTCAGTGATTTCTCCCCTTGCAGTTTGCATGTGTTTGGGGGAAGTTGACAAAGATGGCTGCCGGCCAAATGAACCGTTATCTATGCCCAAACTTAGGGAGTTACCTGATACGGAGAAAGTCTGGTAATCTGCTTTAAAGGGGATGTCCAATTCCTTTTTATTAATAATCTATTCTCAGGATTGGTCATCATTAAGGAATCAGGACCATCCAGGACCATGCTGATCAGCTTTTGAAGGGGCCACAGCACTCACGCTCTTACATCGCCAGCCATCACAACAGCCACGCAATGTAATCATAACCTAGTCCCATAGAAGTCAATGGGACAAGGCTATAGTTATATCCTACAGCAGCTATAAAACAGGCCCTTTAAGTCGTAAAAAGAGGCCCCTTCAAACAGCTGATCAGCAGGAGTTCTCGGTGACGGATCTTTTATTGAGAGGTCATCACTAAATAGGCGTTGGACAACCCCTTTAAGATATAACTATTCCAGATTTACGTTGCGTACCGTGTCAGTGATGCCCCAGTTCAGTCCCTCCAGGATAATACAGGCCAGCTTGTTCTCCACCTCAGACAGGTTGTGGTTGAGCAGCCAGTCCCTGATGATGCTTATTTCGGCCGCGCTTGGTCTCCATTGATGTAGTGGCAATTCTTTAAATAAGTATAAGGAAACCTTATCGTGGAAAAACAACATAATCCTCTTTAGAAAATGTTCACGTAAAAGCAAATAAGCGACTGCATTAGGTAAACTCTAGACAACAAATGTCAGAATATTGCGGGGAGTCTTGGAGGATAACTAGTCATAACAGACTCTTCTTCATGGGAATGCATTTTACAATGAGGAGAGTTCCTTTAAGCCAGATATAGAAGTTTCAGGTACGATATGATAAGGGTCATAAGGAATAGACAAAATTATTTGGGAACTGTCTGGTAACTCAAGAGCTGTAACAAGACTGAAACTGTGGGTAGATGATAAGTGTCTGATCGGAGGGCACCGAAACGCTGGCACTCCCAGTCATCACAAGTTATGTATGAACACTGTTGCTCCATACAAAGTCTACGGGATTGATAACCAAATACTGTCTCCGCCAGACAATCCCATAGAGAATGAATGGAGCAGCAGCACATATGCTTAAGCAATGAATGGGGTTCAAGAAGTCAGACCCCAAGTGAGCAGACGCTTATTTTGAGAGCTTTAGGCCGCTCTTACACGACCGTATTGAATGTACGGTCCATAGACTCCGCAGACGTCCGTGTCCTGCCGCACTCGCCCATAGAGTTCTATGGGCGAGTCCGTGCAGTGCCGCAATGCACGGCCATTACGGACATGTTCCACAAATTGTGGACCACGGTTGCGGCCCGGCCACATCACAGATAAAATATATTGTATATATTGTATATAATGTCTTCGCAGATGGTCCGCAATTGAAAACCCTCAATTGCGGACAATTTGCGGACTTACATTACGGCCATGTAAGACCAGCCTAAACCTTGCTACAACCCCTTTCACCGTAAAATACTTCTATATTTTACTGTGAACAAACACAATTTTGTATGCTTAGTTTTTGCTGATATTTTGTACCGTCTGTCATGTTCACAGATTGCGTTAGTATATACAAAAAAAAAAATCTCACCATTCCCACTTTTTCAATGGTTTCCCGGACTCGCTGCAGGAGGACAGATATGATACTGGAGTGCGCACTAGTAATAGTAGCTAGAAGCTCACGGCCCACTTTAGAAAACGCTTCTCTTGTAGACATACTGACATAGGAGACCTAAAGATAGACGGAAAGAGAAAACGTTAGGGTAGTGAAAAAGTGAAACACTCAATACTCTTGTACAAGTGTTCAAAAGCTCCCTCTACAAGACCGTGCACATTCGATAAATCACATCTCAACAAAAACCATGTAAATTGCATAATATATATATATATATATATATATATATATATATATATATATATATATATGTGTGTGTGTGTATATAAAAATAATAATAATAAATATAAATATATATATATATATATTATATATATAAATAATAATAGTAATAATAATAATAATAAATAATAAATATATATAAATAATAATAATAAATATATATAAATAATAATAATAATAATTATATATAAATAATAAATATATATAAATAATAATAATAAATAATAATAATAAATATATATAAATAATAATAATAATAATAAATATATATAAATAATAAGCCTAGCTCCTGCTGAAGGTAGGACTTACTTCATAAATCTCTAAAGCGACGGTCTTCACCAGGTCCTCGTCCACCTCGCTCCGTTTGGTTTGTGCCATCTGAGCAAATGTGGTGAGGAGGCAGATTCCTTCCGAGCTGTTCATTGCAGAAAAATATTCCTCAAACTTTCCACGGTTGACAGGATCTATGTGAAGATATGATCAGAGAATGAAAAAAAAACACCGGAAAATTGGGAAAAGAAAATAGGGGATAACATTTTATTAAATTCTATTAAGAGATTAAGAAGCCCCACACCGCAGCCACCATGATCACAACATAGGATGTGATACACTTTCCCTATCCCAGTATGGACTTCATTGACTAACCCTGCCCCAGCTACCACGTCACGGCGACCAGCCTCCCCCTCCCAAAAAATTATTCGGAGTATGACGCTTCCTTGTGGCGTCATGCCAAGAAAATAGTGCTAACCACAGGGATAGAATAGCATAACAGGCCTGAGCATTTTTCTACTATACTTCGTGATAGTGGCAGGAAACACACTCTGTATATGGCGCCCAATAACCTGAAGGGGCTCGCATACAGATCTCCTCCCAGTACAGCTTTTGGGGGGAAAATCCAGGGAATTGAATAACTTAGATAAAGGGCAATTATACTAATTTTGTATGTAGAATACCATTGAGTGCAGATTGGCAGGTGGCCACGTCTAGCCTGGAATAAAGGGTCTCCACGTTCTCGCTCTCGGCATAGTGCATGAGATACAAGAGTTTCCACAGCATGACGTTTGACAGGGTTCCATATGGCATTTCGGACATGAAGAGCCAAATGCCCAATCTGTAGATGTGAGAGGGAGATCACATGAAAACCAGAAGGACACTCACAAGCTCAAAGTGTAAGCATGAAGATAATGGTCAGTGTACATGTGACCACTAACATGCTAAAATACACAGTATGTATGCCGTATATACACCAATAGTCTTCCATAGATTGTAGCTTCAACCAATGATGTAAGCAAAGGATCTTCAAACCCGACGTAGCTTTTTGCTATCCGCTTGAAAAGTCGGACATCTTTGGGAACGGACAGTAAAAGAACGCACCCGATCGCCATTTAAATATATGCAAAATGTTACGGACACAGCTAGTGTCCACTGCTAATGTCCGCACAAGATTTTGAAAGATTATGTATAGAAGTGGTGCTCGTTGGAGGAACGTTTATAGATTAGGAGTGATAAGAATCATAAAAGAATCTGTGTGCCCCATCTAATGTATGCTCTCAAATAGAACCCCATACACACGTGGCGGGTTTTTTTGCTACACAATAACGCACATTTGTGTCATTTTCTGCATAAGTTTGTTGCATTGTACAGTTGTATGTCGGAGATGGTACCTGACAATCCGGCGCTCCGGGTTATTGACCTTACCTCTTGGCTTTAAGGACATGAATGACAGCGGTCAAGAAGAGTTCGTCATAAATGGCCTGTAGCTTCCCCAGTGAGTACAGCTCGGAGCCCTGCTCTTTGCCACGGTTACTGCTCAGGTACAGAGCCCAATGGTCGCTGATGTAGCACAGGGTCATCCTGCAAAATACAACCATCATAAAAAAGGGGTATCCTGGGATCCTTATGATAGATCATCAGACTGAGATTGCTGGGGATCTGACAGCTGGCACCCCAAAAACAAGCCAACTCCTCCCAACGGGCGCTGCTGGATTGGACAGCGGTGGGGAACATCAGGGACAAGTGTCAGCAAATCCTAGTGATGATGTCATTTTTATCACATCCCTTTAACAACCAGCATTTTATCCATATCAGTGCATGTGCATGACAGTTCCAAGGAGAGGTGCTCCAGTCATTTCAGAATTTGGGAAATCTCCACCCGTGCAGTCACTATGGGCACCCCTGTATTCACACACAGCACAAGTCTCTGCCCTACCACACTACATGATATGAAATAGCGGAGAAAGCGATTACCGTATGATGCAGCCGATCCGTTTCACAAACTGACGGTACCGTGCCCTGTTGAAGGTCTCTAATCCGAGGGCCAGAAGCTCAAGTAAGGAATTGGCAAAGGCAAAAATCTTCATCATCTCCTGGGGAGTGGTTTTATCAGGAAAATATTCACCTGGAGGAATGAAAGTGATATTAAGATTTCTGTCAAGCATCGCCTGCCGGGGATAATATTTTTTGATTTGCTACATAGGCCCTTTCCACTACATAGTGACGGATCACCTAGGCCAAATTTGTCCCTTTTTTGCAGCCTTTCTGCTGTGACAATGTACTGGGAAGTGCCCGGGACCAGAGATTTGCAGCTACTTTTAGACTGCCTAGCACTGGATCCACCTGGTGTAGTTCATCTCGACACAATTCGGTTCGGGTACAATGCAGTTTGCTTTCCATTGTACCAAGGACCCACTTCATGAAGATGGATGTCATCTAAGGGATGACCAATCAGCCGAGCAGTGCGTGGACATGTGACCTTCTAGTATTACTTTGGCTCTCTTGGAACGTACCCTAAAGGAGGTATTAAAACATTGAAAATGGGCTTTTTATTGCTAGCTTTATACTAAGTGCCAGCTCAGCTCAGTGATTGGTGATAACTACAGACTCACGTTTCTCAACCATTTCAAGCAAAGTACCTGCTAGTGAGAAACCACCTCAACCGAGCACCGAAAAAGTAGCGATCACTTATAAGTGTTATTACAAAAAATTATTTGTTTGCAGAGTCCATCAACAGAAATGTAATGGACCCCTCAATGCCCTCATATGTAGCATAATGCCCCCCCCCCCGTGTCTCCACATGCAGTATAATGGCCCCCACACTCAATAAAATGGCTCCCTCAATAACCACATATGTAGTACAATGGCCCTGAAACTCAGCAGTGATCCCACATGTAGTATAATGCCCACCTAGTGCTCCCACATGTAGTGTAATGCCCACCCAGTGCTCCCACATGTAGTATAATGCCCACCCAGTGCTCCCACATGTAGTATAATGCCCACCCAGTGCTCCCACATGTAGTATAATGCCCACCTAGTGCTCCCACATGTAGTATAATGCCCACCTAGTGCTCCCACATGTAGTATAATGCCCACCCAGTGCTCCCACATGTAGTATAATGCCCACCTAGTGCTCCCACATGTAGTATAATGCCCACCCAGTGCTCCCACATGTAGTATAATGCCCACCCAGTGCTCCCACATGTAGTATAATGGCCCCCACACTCAATAAAATGGCTCCCTCAATAACCACATATGTAGTACAATGGCCCTGAAACTCAGCAGTGATCCCACATGTAGTATAATGCCCACCTAGTGCTCCCACATGTAGTGTAATGCCCACCCAGTGCTCCCACATGTAGTATAATGCCCACCCAGTGCTCCCACATGTAGTATAATGCCCACCCAGTGCTCCCACATGTAGTATAATGCCCACCTAGTGCTCCCACATGTAGTATAATGCCCACCTAGTGCTCCCACATGTAGTATAATGCCCACCTAGTGCTCC
The DNA here is from genome assembly GCF_031893055.1 of Leptodactylus fuscus. Taxonomy (NCBI): domain Eukaryota; kingdom Metazoa; phylum Chordata; class Amphibia; order Anura; family Leptodactylidae; genus Leptodactylus; species Leptodactylus fuscus. Next base: position 26,822,541 of record NC_134265.1, on the reverse strand, counting down.
CACATGTAGTATAATGCCCACCCAGTGCTCCCACATGTAGTATAATGCCCACCTAGTGCTCCCACATGTAGTATAATGCCCACCCAGTGCTCCCACATGTAGTATAATGCCCACCCAGTGCTCCCACATGTAGTATAATGCCTACCCAGTGCTCCCACATGTAGTATAATGCCCACCTAGTGCTCCCACATGTAGTATTATGCCCTCCCAGTGCTCCCACATGTAGCATAATGCCCACCTAGTGCTCCCACATGTAATATAATGACTCCCTCAGTGCCCCCACATGTAGTATAATGCCCACCCAGTGGTCCCACATGTAGTATAATGCCCTCCCAGTGCTCCACATGTAGTATAATGCCCACCCAGTGCTCCCACATGTAATATAATGCCCACCCAGTGCTCCCACATGTAGTATAATGCCTACCCAGTGCTCCCACATGTAGTATAATGCCCACCTAGTGCTCCCACATGTAGTATAATGACTCCCTCAGTGCCCCCACATGTAGTATAATGCCCACCCAGTGCTCCCACATGTAGTATAATGCCTACCCAGTGCTCCCACATGTAGCATAATGCCCACCTAGTGCTCCCACATGTAGTATAATGACTCCCTCAGTGCCCCCACATGTAGTATAATGCCCACCTAGTGCTCCCACATGTAGTATAATGCCCTCCCAGTGCTCCACATGTAGTATAATGCCCACCCAGTGGTCCCACATGTAGTATAATGTCCACCCAGTGCTCCCACATGTAGTATAATGCCCACCCAGTGCTCCCACATGTAATATAATGACCACTCTATTCCTACAAACTCAGTGATGATGTCAGAAGTGATTGAGTAGCTGAATTCTTCACCCACCACTCTGCTCCCCATGTTCTCTCTGCTCTGGGATCTACTTTGATGTCAGCACTCGCCACCCCAAATACAGTGGAAGTGGGGAGCAGAGTGGTGAGTGTAAACTCAACTTACCACTCACCCCCTGGAGGTCCCATAACTGCAACGGGCACCTCCATCAGTACTGACGGAAACACTCAATGTCCTTCTAAAGTAAGGTTTGCACCCGGCAACCGTGCGTGGGTGCCTATACCAGGTGTGTGTGTGTGTGTGTGTGTGTGTGGAGGGGGGTACAATGGTTCTTAGCCACAGCGCACACTATCAGGCGTACGTCCTTGGTACCACTGCTATAGAAAAGAGTCAGCTACATGAAGCGGGTACCTTCAGCAGTGCCAACAAAGTACATAGTACCCAAAATACAAGTCGAGCTAAAAAATTGTTTTAGTCAAATCAGTGCTAAGAAATGAAAAAGGGGCTATACTGGTGACCACCAGAATTCAGCTCATTTGGTGATTGTGCTCACTGTTGTACACACTGATCACTAGGTGGCGCTATGCAATGTAAGTAAATGGATTAACTCTTCACACACAGGACCAGCATTCAGATCAGCTCACCTCTAGAGTTAAATCCTAGAACATGCTTGAAAAGTTCACGAAAGGGAAATTGCCCCAAAAGGGAAATAAGGTCATCCTCCGACAGCAGCATCCAACTGGTCTCTGGATCCTCATCCTGCAAAGGGTGCAAGGAGAAAAGAAGGAATTGTCAGAAATCACAGCAATTATAAGTCCATAAATATCTTATACGTGTCCTATTGTAAAATTACCAGACAGTATCTGCACATTTCCTCCCTTAACCCAAAGTTGGGAGCAAGCAGAGGGGGACTGGATAGAGTTTGCATTTTAAACGACCCTTTTGTAAATCACATAATGGACCCAAAAAAACTTGCGCTTGATGGCCTAAGTGTCACTGATAAGAGGAGACCTCATTTTGGAGAGCCGAGTGCATCCTCTGAAATCAATGGCTGATTCACTGTCTAACGTTGCAATGGAAATGAGCTTTGAGTACAGATACTGTGTTTCCCCGATAGTAAGACGTAGTGGGACTTTTGGGGGGTGGGCTAATGTAAGACGTACCCCGAAAGTAAGACATAGTAAATGTCTAAAAGTAAAAGTAAGACATACCGTAGTAAACATAAGGCGCACCGGACAGCGCTGCGCCTTATAGTTCGGTGCGCCTTATATATGAACCTAGGCAGGACTATAAGGCGCATTACCCATGAGCGCCTTATAGTCCTGTCTAGGTTCATATATAAGGCGCACCGGACTATAAGGCGCAGCGCTGTCCGGTGCGCCTTATATGTGATTGAAAGCGGCGGCACGCCGACTTTGCCGGCTGCCCCTTAACCCCCTGCGTGCCAGCCGCTTCTATTCATTTCAACGGCACGCTTCCATTGAAATGAATGGAAGCGCTCGGCACACGAGGAGTTAAAGGGATTCTACCATTAAAAGAAGTTCTTTCCTCTGACCACGTCGGAATAGCCTTAAAAAAGGCTATTCGTCTCCTACCTTTTGCCATAGCCAGCGCCGCCTTCTTCCTGAGCTGCGTCCGACCCTTCTGTGTCGTCTTCTTTGGGCCTCATGGATGACGCATGCGCAGTCGGCTCTAACAGATTCTCGCAGCCAGAGCCGACTGTGCATGCGTCATCCATGACGCCCAAAGAAGACGACACAGAAGGGGCGGACGCAGCTGAGGAAGAAGGGCGGCGCTGGCTACGGCAAAAGGTAGGAGACGAATAGCCTTTTTTAAGGCTATTCCGACGTGGTCAGAGGAAAGAACTTCTTTTAATGGTAGAATCCCTTTAAGCGGCGGCCGTCGGCAAAGTCTGCCAGCCGCTTCCATACATTGCAATGGGAGCGTGCTATTCAAATAGTATTCGCGCATCTCTAACTTCAATTGTAAGAAGTTACAATTGAAGTTAGAGATGAACGAATACTATTTGAATAGCACGCTCCCATTGCAATGTATGGAAGCGGCCGGCGGTCGCCGCTTAACTCCACGCGCGCCACCGCTTCAATCCATCAACCCCTGTCATTTTTTTTCTAATATAAGACATACCCCGAAAGTAAGACATAGTGGGACTTTTGGGGGTAAAAAGAATGTAGGACACTGTCTTACTTTCGGGGAAACACGGTACCTAGGGCTGGACGATTAGGACCCAACCAAAATTGCGATTAGTCAGCATTTTACCTTGATTACAATTAATGGCGATGAATTAGGTCACGTCTCTTTTAAACCATGAACCTTTCACAGTATGAGTACGGGTTACATCCGCACTGACAGTGTTATTATCCTCTGCGTCAAAGGGCAAAATCGTGTTGGTTATTCTGGTTGATGTTCGGTTTTGGTTATTTTCCCATTAACCGTCCAGCCCTACCGATGCCCCCTAAAATTATTCAAGCGAAGCACTGACCTCCTCACCACCTTCATCTACCAACGTCCAGTTCCCAGACTCTTTCCCTGAAGAAGAACATTTTCTTTCATTGGGTTTCATGTGGCAAAGGAAGTCAGCGCGATTTCTGTAAAAAAAACAAACAAAAACCATAGCATTACTGCACTGGAATTGTACCTCAAATTTGTATTCTGCATATTTAGCATAAAGTGCGCCCTGGCCACAAGCTGGAGGCCACTGAGCTGCTAAATCCAATTCTAGTCACCCCGGTCCTGTAACAACGCTTCCCATTACAGTGCTCCAGTCTGCACCCCTGTCCCTATAACACAGGTATCCTGCAACGGAGCCCCCAGAAATGCGCCAACTTTTTCCAGGCCCCTATAAGTTGTAGCAGAGATGGACCGAAGATTGACTGAGATCTATGGCAAAGAGATTATTAGGATCTCCAATAAGTGAGTGATTTTATTGTGATCAAAGTGAATTTTCTAGACAAACGACAGCAGAGGTCAGTGCTATATATAAACATTGAAATATCAAGAGTCATCTATAGGTCTCACCTAACAGGACACATGAGAACCGCAAGCTGCTGCATGAAGTGAAACACACCGGCCGGGTTGTGCAAGACTCGAACCTAAAATATCAAAAAAATGATCTTTTAAAGGGCTACAGGAGCAGGATAGAGATAGGAGATAGATAGATAGATAGAGAGATAGGAGATAGATAGATAGATAGATAGGAGATAGATAGAGAGATAGGAGATAGAAAGATAGATAGATAGATAGATAGATAGATAGATAGATAGATAGATAGGAGATAGAAAGATAGATAGATAGATAGATAGATAGGAGATAGATAGATAGATAGATAGATAGATAGATAGATAGATAGATAGATGGTTCTATGTATCTATCTACCTATCTATGAGTGATGTAAATGGATTTACTACTGACCTGAACAAACGGGATGGCCCATTTATTGATACCAGCTGGACAGCGCAGGACGTGATTCAAGAGGAATAAGTGGTCCCCAAGGCACCCCACTTTCAGTAGCACAGAAACCTATGACAAGGTTATTCATAAGCTGGACAATGATTTTCGGCACAGCAATTTACACTTATCAGACAAGAACCCTCAGAGTCTGAGTTAGGTTTTCCAGGGGATTCACTTTGCCCTGGTCTTGTACCCTGGTGAAAGCAGAGTGGCTTATTGTGATCCCCAATCCTGCCCCAAACCTGGCGCTAAGCACTGAATATAGTTACGTTCTGCTGTTCTATGTTCATACTATGTAAGAAGTTGCTGAACTACTCCTGCCACATATTTAGGTCTGGGGTACAGACCCTTGTAGAAAATCTGATTGATTTTAACTATTGAGCTACAGCGCACTGTACACGGACATGCCTGCAATCTTGTGGACTGAAGTGACTCCATAATTGCTCAGTGTAGCTCAGGCTTATTATTAGGCTGTGTTCACACACTACATTAAACAGATTTTGCATAGACGTAAAAGACTATTTGTCAAGTTCCTTCAGTTTTTATTTTTCATAAATTGTAGCAAATAAACTGGTTCATAAAAGACAAGATGTGATAGCCAGGACTCCTACAGATCAGCTGGTTGAAGAGGCCACAGTGTTTAAAAGGGATTTTACCATTAAAATCACATTTTTTGTAGATCACACATAGGAATAGCCTTAAGAAAGGCTATTCTTCTCCTACCTTTAGATGTCTTCTCCACACCACCGTTCCGTAGAAATCCCGGTTTTTGCCTGTATGCAAATTAGTTCTCTCGCAACACTGGGGGCGGGCCTAATGCTACCAGAGAACTCTCCAGCGCCGCCTCCATCTTCTTCAGGAACGGCCTCTCCCTGCGTCTTCTTCCGGCACTGGGGGTCAAACTTCTAGGCCTCGGGCAGAGCCCACTGCGCATGCCTGCTAGCCACAAGAAAATGGCACCTTACACAGTAAGTAAGCGCCCATTTTCTTGTGGCCTGTGGGCATGCACAGTCGTCTCTGCCTGAGGCCTAGAAGTTTGAGCACCAGTGCCGGAAGAAGATGCAGGGAGAGGCCATTCCTGAAGAAGATGGAGGCGGCGCTGGAGAGTCCTCTCGCAGCATTGGGCCCGCCCCCAGTGCTGCGAGAGAACTCATTTGCATACCAAAGAAAACTGGGATTTCTACCGAACGGCGGCGCGGAGAAGACATCTAAAGGTAGGAGAAGAATAGCCTTTCTTAAGGCTATTCCTACATGTTAGGGAGAAAATAAAAACATTTAAATGATAGGATCCCTTTAAATTTGACTGAGCCTCATTAAACAGCTGAACGGCAGGGGTCTCGGGTGTCAGAAACCCACAATCCTAAGGAATGGTCATCAATATAAGTCTTGGAAACTCCTTTAAAGTATCTGTCAATCCTAAGCCACCCATAGACACAATGGAGTGGGCCTGCAGCTGGTGTATGGAGGATCAGGCCTTACCAGCTTCTGAAGCCAGAGCAGAATATCATTCTGGAACTGAGTGTCGTCTATGATTCTCCTGGTGAAGCTGAACAGGACGCTGATGCACTCCTTCAGTAGGATCAGGTCTGAGTGAGATCCTTCCAGCTTCTGAGGGGCTGCAAAAAATAACAGGGAACAAGGAATACTCCAATATGGGGCAGATTCAAGATTTAACCATTGCAAATGTAAAGGTTATATTTATATTTGGCATTTTTCGTAGCAATTTTTGACAGCTTGATTGAGATTTTGCAGCAAAACTGAAATTTTGTAAAAAAAAACCCCAAAAAACGTTTTTTTTTCTGCAATTTACAGCCCATCTAACTACATTTACATGAATGGGGCTGATCTGCGGATAGGTCATGTGATGAATCAAGATGGCGTCACTGCTCTGTGAAACAGAGGTGGCGCCCCCCAATCCCAGGTGGTCAGATATTGATAATTCATCCAAAAAATGAGGTCTAACTCGTAGTAAACCCCCCCGGACCCCCAGTAAGGTAAACCCAATACTGCAGATGACCCACGAATACCTTTGGCTCGTATATAGCGCACTCACCGTGGTCAGGATGGTACACGGCTACAGATTTAAGGAAAGGGGAGTTGTTCACCAGCCCGTAGATATAAGACTCGACCTGCAGACGGGACAGGACTGAGGTGTACGAGTGCAGAGCGAACGTCTGATGTAAATGGTCCGACTTCAGCTCGAAGAGTCTCTTCAGGTCTCCCAATGCCGAGGCGTTGACCTCCGCCGTCTGGTAGTGATGGTATCCGACAACTTTGGCCTGATCTTCACACAGTCCCTGGATGGAGCAGAAAATGATGACAGTGCTATTATTCATTCATGTATTATATGGCTCTGACACATACAACAGCGCTGTACACAGAGTGTAATAGTCACTTACATCAAGCCCTGTCCCCAGGAGCTCACAATCTAAATTCTCTGCAGGTCCAAATTCATAGGAGGCAAGTAAAGGGGGGTTTTACCTATCCTTACCGGACATATATTGGGGTCCGCAGATCCGCTGTTTGAACAGGCCGCCTGTGCCAATGACATCATATGATACAGCAGCAGTTCAGTCCCATGCAAGTGAATGGGGCTGAGATGCAATAAAAAGCACAGCCCTTACGATATGTACGGTGTTGTGCTGGTTACTCAGTGTGAATCTGTGGGTCCCTCACCAGATACTCAAGGATCGCTCATTAATAAGTCCTGGAACCCCCCTTTAAGGGGTTGCCTCACTAAGACAACCTTTCCATATAGCTTCTTCTTCATATAGATGTGGTCCATTCATAGAGGGGTGGTCCACTTTATGGTCCGCCCCCGGCCCAGCTCGCCCATGTATCATAGGGATGGCCATTTATTTGAGGTGCCCACAGCTCCCATTCTTGGCTGGAGAGTTGGCAGAGTGTGGAGATCATGTAAGGCTGGTAAGGCCCGGGATGACGTCTAATACTTGTGTATTTACACTAGTATTAAGTGTTACTCCGACATCAGATAATACATGGGAAGGGTTTCTTCTCTTACAATCGCAGGCTTGGCTCTACGCCCGGCAGTGACTCAATGTGGAAGCGCTGGGAAGGGGTGAACAGTATTGTGACCCAGAAACACTAAGCCCAAAAAGTGTTGTGGAGAGGAATGTGCTGAGTGAGCAGAGACTACGTCAGAGAGCAAAGCCTCAAAAGCATGAAGGATTCAGCTGGGTGCAGAGAAATACTGAGAAAACCAATTTCTACCCAAATACAATGACCAAGAAGAACAGGTCATCTGGGAATGATCAAGGAGAACAGGTCACCTATTTCAGATCGGACAGGATTCAACACCTGGCACCATCACAGATCAGCTGTTTGACACCCTGTGTCCCTTTCATTTGAAAGAGTTTGAGCCCCTGCACGACCATGTGACCAATGAATAGGATATCACTGATCTGATACTGAGCTCATCCCCTACCCACAAAGCATAGTCAGAAATGTAGGGTCAGCAATTAACCCAAGTGCCCCATTCGAGTGAACCGCAAGTGCGCACACATGGCATGTGCGGTCGAGGCCTAGAAGTTTGAACCCAGTGCCGGAAGAAGACGCGGAGAGAGGCTGCATCTTCATTGGGGACCGCCCCCAGTGCTGCGAGAGAACTCATTTGCATATCGAAGAAAACTGGGATTTCTATCAAACGGCGGCGTGGAGAAGACGTCTAAAGGTAGGAGTAGAATAGCCTTTCTTAAGGCTATTCTTACGTGTTAGCCAGAACATGTATCCAACGATAGGAGCCCTTTAAACCTCTCTAAGTGTTAAAAAAAAAAACAACCATAAACTCAGAACACCCCTTTATGCAGGAATTCTTGATAACGCAGGCGATTGTGGAAGTCCAAGCGTACCTACCTGCTCTGTTCTTCATGGAACATTCACAAATGTGAACGAAGCATGCTGGGAGTTGTAGTTTCCCAGCAGCTGAGGGTTACATGACAGGGTGTCACGACCATATGCCTTTTTTTTTTTTTTAATGAATGGATCTATTCACACTACCATATTTAGGGGATTTATTTTTTTTTTATCAACATGATGACAAAAAACAGAACTTGTAATTTCCCAGCCTGTTTAGTCAGATCCCTCCCCAGAATCAAGTCTACCAGGGTCCCGTGAAAATGGATTACACTCATATGTACAAGGGCTTTGTAGGAATATGCTCCAATGTGAACCAAGCCTTACTTGTATCATTCATTTAGAGTTAGTTGCGCTTTAAATTTCATAGTTGACAATGACCTTGGTTTAGTGTCAATTTGGGACACTCAACCATTCTCAAGTCCATATGGACTGAGGGCCGCTTCACACGGCGTAAGCACGCCGCTCATTTAGACACGTATACACCGATACATATGCCGATATACGCGCGCTTCCCATTGAAATCAATGGGCTCTGTTTTGAAGCGCCACACTCAGACACGTGTATACGTGTCTAAATGAGCAGCACGCTTACGCCGTGTGAAAGGGCCCTGAGGATTTAGTGTCCCAAATCGCCCAGTTTTAAAGCCATCCACACCCGCAAAAACAAAAAAAAAACCACAAACCTTTCTACTTACCTATAGAGGAGTCTCATAAGACCCATCTTTGGTGCCCCAGCACCTCTGCAGTTTTGGAATAAAGCTGAGAACGTACACCCCGGCTTTCCTGTGCATGAACCCGAGGCCTGCCGCATGCACTCTGAAGCGGGGCGCACTCCCTATGTCCCAAACCGCCCTAACAGGTTCCCTTTAAGGACCGATTACCTACCTGTACAGTCATGTGCTCCTCCTTGAAGTCCCACACTTTGCTCTTGATGTTCTTCCAGTCAGAGATCATGATCTGCAGCTTGGCTTCGGCCAGGAGGAGTTGTTTCCTGCATCGGCCATAATTCATGAGAAGTTCGTGGAACTCATGCCTGTCCTGGTGAGCGATCCTCTCAAACTCCTCGGTGAAGGAGTCCACGTTCTCTATCCAAGAACAAGGCTCAAAGATCTTCAGTTGCTCCCTAGCAAAGGCGAAGGGCCTGTGCTGCTGCGGGAGCTCGGGATAAAGCCTCTCATTAGGAACCAGAGGTTTGATGGTGGCCACATCTCTGGTTTGGTCGTAGACCTGCACGGGCAGCTCCGGGTAGATGGACTTCACCTTGGATAAATGCAATATCTCTTTGGCTTCCACAAAATGCTGGGTGCTCAATACATCAGGTTCCTTTAGAGACAGGACAGCAGGGGGGACATCAGGAGCCTCCTTAGGAGGGGGTTCACTTACAGAGGGGCTTGTTTTTTCAGTACATTTAGTCTTTGCGGACAGAAGGTCACAGCTCGGAGAAACGTCCCCTGCACCTTTGTCGGCCGCTGCTCCTCCAGACTCCAGCTCTTGACTGTCCACGTTTTTAGCCTCCTTCTTGTCCTCCAAGGAGTCTTCCTTTACAAGGGAGATGTCCGCTATAGACAAACTGCTCAGCCGTTTTGTATCGGTGACACAGGTCTCATCGTTCAGCTGGATTTCTATGAAATTATCAGGAAGCTCCTTGTCCGTCTTCTGTTTACGAGCGGGGGACTCGGCGTCCAATACGCTAAGAACGTCGCTCTCTTCCTCTAACGCCAGAGGCTTTTCTGTTCTTACGTCTGAAAGACTTTGCTGCTTCTTCTTTGTCTGAAAAAAAGAAAAAAAAAAATCTAATTACACAGGGTTTGGTGCTTGCAAGGTTTAGCTCTACCATTACACAATGTGTTTAACTTATGCTCTAGTCACATCCGAAGCTGCACACAGTATACTGCTGCTTTCCCATTAGCTTGGCCCTTGCAGGTTTACAAGGGTAAGTTTTTTGGTCAGGCTGTATTCACCTCAAAATCCTGATCAAAAAGACGGATCCCATTGAAATCAATGGGAGCCGCTCAGGAGTTTTTTCCGGAAAAAGAAGCGATGGGCTCCTTCTTCAGGCTGTTTTGCCTTGTGATTCGGCCTGCAGACGCTCCTTCCTCCGGACTAGGTTCATTCATTGTGCCTAACTCGGAGCGGAGTGCGCGGCTCGATGACAGTGCAGTGCGCCGGCTTTCAGTCGCGGCTACTTGGCTTTTGGTCCGGAACCCGAGGCGGCCTCCACCTCAGGTTCTGGACAACAAACCCCATCTGAACTTACCCTTAGCTTGGCTGCTCTGCACAAGAGCAAGGTCAAGTGATTGTCCTGACCACTACCCTTCCAAGTAAACGTTATATCCTACTTACCATCGCCTGATATTCAGCGTCAATCTGGTAAGATCAATGCTGGATTAAAGGAATCCGCCACTCCGTAGTCACTACAACTCCCAGCACATCTTGGCTAGCAGACAGAGTTGTAGGGAAGCATTTCCGGGTGACACCCGCTCCCCAACTGGCACGGTGTAGGGGTACAATATCACACGAAACGTAACCCCTACAAATACAGCAACTAATAGTAAGGAAGGCAAAGATTCCGACTGTGAGCATGCCGTGTGCCGATGAAGAGGAAAATTAGGAGTGAAGCATGATGGGAACGCGGCCTTCTTGTCTTTCTATAAGATGTTCCCATAGTAACGATGAAAGTACCATAATTATTACCGTCAGCCGTCTCCTAACAAGCGGAGGCCTCGGGATTACCAGGACAAGAGAGTTAGGATTTATGGAACTATCAGCTGAAGGATGGGCCGTGCCGTGGTGACACCATCAACCTCAATGGCCAGCCATGCCATGGGGTCACTCCTAAATGAACGGCTGCGCCATGTGGTGGCACCAACAACCTGAATGACCGGCCTTGCTAGGGAGTAACACCAATATACTGAACGATCGGCCATGCCATGTGGTGATACTAATAACCTGAATGACCGGCCTTGCTAGGGAGTAACACCAATAACCTGAACGATCGGCCATGCCATGGGGTGATACTAATAACCTGAATGATCGGCCTTGCCATGTGGTGATACTAATAACCTGAACGATCGGCCATGCCATGGGGTGATACTAATAACCTGAACGATCGGCCTTGCCATGGGGTGATACTAATAACCTGAATGATCGGCCATGCCATGTGGTGATACTAATAACCTGAATGATCGGCCATGCCATGTGGTGATACTAATAACCTGAATGATCGGCCATGCCATGGGGTGATACTAATAACCTGAACGATCGGCCATGCCATGGGGTGATACTAATAACCTGAACGATCGGCCTTGCCATGGGGTGATACTAATAACCTGAACGATCGGCCATGCCATGTGGTGATACTAATAACCTGAACGATCGGCCATGCCATGGGGTGATACTAATAACCTGAACGATCGGCCATGCCATGTGGTGATACTAATAACCTGAATGATTGGCCATGCCATGTAGTAACACCAATAACCTGAACGATCGGCCATGCCATGTGGTGATACTAGTAACCTGAACGATCGGCCATGCCATGGGGTGATACTAATAACCTGAATGATCGGCCATGCCATGTGGTGATACTAATAACCTGAATGATCGGCCTTGCTATATAGTAACACCAATATACTGAATGATCGGCCATGCCATGTGGTGATACTAATAACCTGAATGATCGGCCATGCCATGTGGTGATACTAATAACCTGAATGATCGGCCATGCCATGTGGTGATACTAATAACCTGAATGATCGGCCATGCCATGTGGTGATACTAATAACCTGAATGATCGGCCATGCCATGGGGTGATACTAATAACCTGAACGATCGGCCATGCCATGGGGTGATACTAATAACCTGAACGATCGGCCTTGCCATGTGGTGATACTAATAACCTGAATGATCGGCCTTGCTATATAGTAACACCAATATACTGAATGATTGGCCATGCCATGGGGTGATACTAATAACCTGAACGATCGGCCATGCCATGTGGTGATACTAATAACCTGAACGATCGGCCTTGCCATGTGGTGATACTAATAACCTGAACGATCGGCCATGCCATGTGGTGATACTAATAACCTGAATGATCGGCCATGCCATGTGGTGATACTAATAACCTGAACGATCGGCCTTGCCATGGGGTGATACTAATAACCTGAACGATCGGCCTTGCCATGGGGTGATACTAATAACCTGAACGATCGGCCATGCCATGTGGTGATACTAATAACCTGAACGATCGGCCATGCCATGTGGTGATACTAATAACCTGAACGATCAGCCATGCCATGGGGTGATACTAATAACCTGAATGATCGGTCCTTGCCATGTGCGTTGCCGCTACGGTTTTTCCTGCAGCACTTTTTGGCCGCGGGTTGCTACGTGGGGCAATCACATACAGGCGGGGTTTCAGAAGGGGTACACTATCTCATTAAATGGGGTTTTCCAATCCTAAATTGAATTTTCATACTACGCAAAAGGGGGTCCGACAACCAGATCTTGCACAGATCATTGGTTCATGCTGGCTTGTCTTTATTCCCAGATCATGCTACCAGGTTTCAACAAAATCAAGCATTGATCTACAAGGGTCAACCTTCAAAAAGGTGGCGCTAGAGGAAATGCTCCTTTTTCACCCAGGTGGACTTGCTTGCATATTGTTTACTGCTATGTGAACAGTCCTTTAGGGCTTCCAGAAAGGTATTCCTACTCCCTGCGGTGGTCATGTGACAGGCCCAGTGCTGCCATGCAGCGTTTTTCGGGGGTTGGGCAGTCTCCTGCCCTTGACAGGTTATTGCACGATGATACTTTGCAGTTCTATCTGCTGCGCGCTACACCTTACATTGTGTACTCAGCTGCCATTGCATGCTGGGAGTTGTAGTTTTCCAAAAAGTGGAGCGTCCCAGGTTATAGAATAGCGTCTCATTAGCAGGAGGGGCGTTCTAGGAGACGACTCAGCTTTCTTATATGTATGGGGGTAGGCTGTCTCTGTCAGCGGCTTATCTCCTCTCTGAACATACATGCATGCTCGGCTGAACATACATGCATGTGTATAAGAGGGCAGCTGTCAGAGATACGGGAGTGAATGTGTATGGGGAGCGCGGTGTGCACAGACTGTACCATCCCATATCTATCCAGGAAGAACATGTGACCAGGACTCCATTTATGTGTCACATGTTGCCAGTCACATCGTTCCGGCGCTGACTTGTGACTCGCAGCCTCCAGAAAGAGTAGACACAAGATATTTATAGTCATAGAAACTGAAAGGAAACGATCGGCAGGAAATGGCTTCTCAGCTTTTAATACTAAAGGGTTTTTTGCAGGACTTATGGATTGGTCATCCATATAGATCAGACACCTGGGACCTCTACAGATCAGCTGGCGTTCAGTTGAGCACTGCGGCTTCTTCACTGAATATTTAGCATAGCGCGGAATATACAGCTCAGCCTCATTCGCTTGAATGGGACTGAGCTTCTGCTGCACCATGTGACTAATGCCCATGACATCATGTAGTAGTTGTGTGCGCCCTGGCCTCTTTGAACAGCTGATCGGGGGGGGGGGGGGGTTCTGGCTGTAGATCACATACTGATAACCTATCTTCAGGACACATCCTCAATACGGAAGTCCCAGAAAAAACCTTTAAATATATTTTGACATGCAGCTGCGGGCGCGATGTATCTCTTGCACTGTCAAAATTGAATACAGTGACACCGTACTGTATCAGAATAGAATGTACAAATCCTAAAATCTGGAGCAGAGGCCTATGAGAGGACTATAAGGAGGGGGGTCAGGTCACTAGAGGATACGGGGTCTTCTCGCCAGATGTACAAGGACAAGCAGTCTATGGACTGTGGTAATTGGTTGCATAGACAGTGCCCTGTCCCTATAGAGATGGCTGTGTAGGGCCTGCACCCTGCAAGTCACACGGATGTGGAACTAAACCGGCAAATCTAATGCAGACCCGGGAAAATCCAGCAAAGAATATATCCCCAGGAAATGTGATTACCAAGTCGCTTCCACTTGTCTGCTAGAAAGCTGAGTCACAGACACTACTA
>NC_134265.1:26642172-26805078 GCF_031893055.1 Leptodactylus fuscus | reverse complement strand
TTGACAACCCACGGCACCTGCGCAGATCAGCAGACAATAGCATTGTGCAATGGACTTCCTAAAATACTTCCTCATCAATTTGAAGATTCCTGCTTACACAGTGTTTACATCCAGACGACAGAAACATGTCAACAGCAATGTACCAATTCTATAGGGATGTCTGGTCAGGACAAAGAAAGGGTTAAAAGCCCCCTGGGGTAATAAGCGGGTTACATGGAGGAGAGCTGATTGGCTGGCGGTAAAGCCCCGCCCCTATGCAGGTAGCGGTCTCTTAGGTGCGGTCAGGTGACAGGGGGTCCTGTCCGTCAGTGGTCTCCCGTTGGCCGCCATACCTTGTCATGTTTGCTCCTGCTCTTGGACTTGCGGGGCCTCACCGCCTCTGCCATGCCGCTGAGCTCGGTTCTGTGTGCCGGGGCTGCGGACGTATCTGTGGAGGAGCCCCGTAAACACGGACATAATCTACAGCGCTAGGGGGAGGGTGGTAGGAGGCGGTCACGTGACACCGAGCCAGCGCCAATCAGCGGCGGCGGGGTGACGTCTTCTGTCGGTACGGGCCGCGGAGAGGGACAAACGTCCTTGGTTTGCGTTGTTTATTTGGCAGGGAACCGCAGGAGAGGAAGGATTGGTTACTGGAGCGTTATTCACATGATGGGGGTTGTACTGCGTGCGTAATATCGTGACATTGCGGCTTTATAGGACTAAGTGTCTGTATTATAGTATATAGGTTGTGAGCAGGATCTTCTTTATGTTTGTCTGCCTGGATTATTTTGTAGTTGTCCTATAGCTATGGGATTATTACACACCCTAAAATACTGATCACACCCGTCCAAAAAATAAATAAATCAAAATACTGCTGGTCCCTGGGGTTATGTTACAGTTCACACATAGCAGTTGCACTGCGGTTCTGGGTTTGTTTGGGGGTTTTTTTTACTACAATTTTCCATGGTTTCAATGTGTGTCACCTGTGGCCACTATACAAATCTGGTATTTTGCAGAGAAATTTTGTGCATTTTTTCCCTGTGGTTTTTGATGTATCGCAACAAAGGTGCTCAGTATGAATACACACCAATAAAGCCAGCCAGATGAGGGGAACGCCACAATGGCCACATTTTCCCCAGTAGACATGTCAGCCACTAGATCAGCTACACT
The DNA here is from genome assembly GCF_031893055.1 of Leptodactylus fuscus. Classification (NCBI taxonomy): domain Eukaryota; kingdom Metazoa; phylum Chordata; class Amphibia; order Anura; family Leptodactylidae; genus Leptodactylus; species Leptodactylus fuscus. Next base: position 26,803,929 of record NC_134265.1, on the reverse strand, counting down.
ATTCAAGACAGAGTAGGCCACCTTACCAATGGTCAACTGGATATGTGGCCCACTACGTGTGAATAAACCCTAAAGCCGGGTTCACACTGGGTTTTTTGATCCGGATTTTGAAGTGGGAACAAAAAGAAGCGACATGCCCTTTCTTGAGGCGGATTCCGCGGCGCAGCACTCCCTCCCGCCTAGGCCCATTCATTTGGGCCTAATCCGGAGCAGAATGCCGTGACTGGCATCTAGTCGCGGGTAGCCAGTTTTTGGACCGGATTCTGAGGTGGCCTCCATGTCAAAATCCAGTCCAAAAAGCGTTTTTTTTCTTATTAGGCCGTCACCGGCTGGAGTTACTCCAGCCGGTAACGGGCCCTATTTACTTACGGGATCGGAAAATGACGTCGCGGACACCCATGAACAATTATTATACTCTGGGGTCTTTTCAGACCCCCGAGTATAATGATCGGAGGTCTAGGGGAGGTAAGCGAACATAAAAAAAACATGTTACGGTACTTACCTTTCCATGCTCCGGGCAGTTTCGGCCTAATTCTGGACGCTCTCTGACGTCACGTGACCCAAGACGCAAGTCCCGGTCATGTGACGTCCCGGGTCATGGGACATTCCGTGACGTAATTGAAGACAACCGACACCACCGAGGACTGCAGCAGAGCCGGAGATAGGTTAGGGCTCGTTCACATCTGCGCCCAGGACTGTGTTCTGCAGGTTTCTGTTTCCTGAACAGAGCAGGAGACGGAAACCTGCCGGCATCTTTCAAACCCATTCATTTGAATGGGTTTGAAAAGTGTCCGGCTGTGAGCGTTTTATGCTCTCTGTGGCGAAACCGTTTTTTTTTTAAACCGGACACAGAGTCGGACATGCAGTACTCTGTGTCCGGTTTAAAAAAAAAACAGTTTAGCCGCGGAGAGCATAAAATGCTCACGGCTGGACTCGGCATGACAGGTTTCCATTCTTCTGCATGCAGAAGATGGAAACCTGATAATGGAGACCCGAACGCTGGTGTGAACCCAGCGTCAGTAACATTGTTTTTTATGTTTGTATCCCTTCTCAGTCTCCGATTATTATACTCTGGGGTCTGAAAAGACCCCAGAGTATAATAATTGTTCATGGGTGTCTACAATGGGACATAATATTGTGTGCAGGGGCCACTAAGGCAGGCATGTCAAACTCAGGGTACCCCAAGGGCCACATGAGTAACAAGAGGTTGTTGCGAGGGCCGCACACAGAAGCTAATGTCACACACGTATTTTAACAGCAGTCATGAAAACAAGATATGAAGTAGTAATATGTAACAGCAACTAATATATTTAACAAAAATACAGCAATTAAAAACTAAACATTTATTTGCTATCATTTTTTTTCAGTCATTTTAGATTTAGAGTGGTGATCAGTCAGCCTTGTTCTCTGAGAAGATTTTGTTAGTTTCAGAAAAGAAAATTATCTGTACACCCTTCATCTGCCCCCAGTTTCATGTCCCCCCTCCATCTCTGCCCCCAGTTTCATGTCCCCTCTATCTCTGCCCCTAGACTCATGTCCCTCCCATCTCTGCCCCCCAGATTCATGTCCCCCCCATCTCTGCCCCCATATTCATGTCCCCCCCATCTCTGCCCCCATATTCATGTCCCTCCTCCATCTCTGCTCCCAGATTCATGTCCCCTCCATCTCTGCCTCCAGATTCATGTCCCCACATCTCTGCCCACAGATTCACGTTCCCTCCATCTCTACCCCAGTGTCATGCCGTCCTCTCCATCTCTGCCCCCAGTGTCATGCCGTCCTCTCCATCTCTGCCCCCAGTGTCATGCCGTCCTCTCCATCTCTGCCCCCCGTGTCGTGCCGTCCTCTCCATCTCTGCCCCCAGTGTCGTGCCGTCCTCTCCATCTCTGCCCCCCGTGTCGTGCCGTCCTCTCCATCTCTGCCCCCAGTGTCGTGCCGTCCTCTCCATCTCTGCCCCAGTGTCATGCCGTCCTCTCCATCTCTGCCCCCAGTGTCATGCCGTCCTCTCCATCTCTGCCCCAGTGTCATGCCGTCCTCTCCATCTCTGCCCCAGTGTCATGCCGTCCTCTCCATCTCTGCCCCAGTGTCGTGCCGTCCTCTCCATCTCTGCCCCCAGTGTCATGCCGTCCCCTCCTTCATCTGCCCCCAGTTTCACGTTCCACCTCTATGTGTACACACATTAAACTTACCTTCTCCGACGACTCCGATTCCTTGCTTCCCCGCCGCACTCTCTCTCTCGCGCTAACAGTTGTAGACGCGATGTGACGTCGTCACGTCATGTCACGTCTACACAGCAGCCACTAAGGGACATAATAGTGTGTGCAGGGGCCACTAAGGGACATAATACTGCGTGCAGGGGTCACTATGGGGCATAATACTGTGTGCAGGGGCCACTGTGAGGCATAATACTGTGTGCAGGGGCCACTAAGGGACATAATACTGTGTGCAGGGGCCACTATGGTACATAATACTGTGTGCAGGGGCCACTATGGGACATAATACTGTGTGCAGGGGCCACTATGGGGGATAATATTGTGTGCAGGGGCCACTATGGGGGATAATACTGTGTGCAGGGGCCACTATGGGGATAATACTGTGTGCAGGGGTTACTATGGGGCATAATACTGTGTGCAGGGGCCACTATGGGGCATAATACTGTGTGCAGGGGCCACTAAGGGACATAATACTGTGTGCAGGGGCCACTATGGGACATAATACTGTGTGCAGGGGCCACTATGGGACATAATACTGTGTGCAGGGGCCACTATGGGGGATAATATTGTGTGCAGGGGCCACTATGGGGGATAATACTGTGTGCAGGATCCACTATGGGGATAATACTGTGTGCAGGGGTTACTATGGGGCATAATACTGTGTGCAGGGGCCACTATGGGGCATAATACTGTGTGCAGGGGCCACTATGGGGGATAATACTGTGTGCAGGGGCCACTATGGGGGATAATACTGTGTTCAGGGGCCACTAAGGGACATAATACTGTGTGCAGGGGCCACTATGTGGCATAATACTGTGTGTAGGGGCCACTATGGAGCATAATACTGTGTGCAGGGGCCACTATGGGACATAATACTGTGTGCAGGGGCCACTAAGGGACATAATACTGTGTGCAGGGGCCACTAAGGGACATAATACTGTGTGCAGGGGCCACTAAGGGACATAATACTGTGTGCAGGGGCCACTAAGGGACATAATACTGTGTGCAGGGGCCACTAAGGGACATAATACTGTGTGCAGGGGCCACTATGTGGCATAATACTGTGTGCAGGGGCCACTATGGAGCATAATACTGTGTGCAGGGGCCACTATGGGGCATAATACTGTGTACAGGGGCCACTATGGGACATAATACTGTGTGCAGGGGCCACTATGGGGGATAATACTGTGTGCAGGGGCCACTATGGGGGATAATACTGTGTGCAGGGGCCACTATGTGGCATAATACTGTGTGCAGGGGTCACTATGGAGCATAATACTGTGTGCAGGGGCCACTAAGGGACATAATACTGTGTGCAGGGGCCACTAAGGGACATAATACTGTGTGCAGGGGCCACTATGGGGGATAATACTGTGTGCAGGGGCCACTATGTGGCATAATACTGTGTGCAGGGGTCACTATGGAGCATAATACTGTGTGCAGGGGCCACTAAGGGACATAATACTGTGTGCAGGGGCCACTAAGGGACATAATACTGTGTGCAGGGGCCACTAAGGGACATAATACTGTGTGCAGGGGCCACTATGGGGGATAATACTGTGTGCAGGGGCCACTATGTGGCATAATACTGTGTGCAGGGGCCACTATGGAGCATAATACTGTGTACAGGGGCCACTATGGGACATAATACTGTGTGCAGGGGCCACTATGGGGGATAATACTGTGTGCAGGGGCCACTATGTGGCATAATACTGTGTGCAGGGGTCACTATGGAGCATAATACTGTGTGCAGGGGCCACTAAGGGACATAATACTGTGTGCAGGGGCCACTAAGGGACATAATACTGTGTACAGGGGCCACTATGGGGAATAATAGTATGTGCAGGGACCACTATGGGGCATAATAGAGCATGCAGGAATGGGGGGGGGGGGGGTCGGTTGGGGTCTTCAGAAGGCATCAGTTGGGGGGGGGGGGCATGTCAAAAGTTCGCCACGGGGCTCCGCCATTCCTAGTTATGCCACTGTGTGGACTCGTGAATATAACCTAACAGAGGTAGCCAGATCATGGTGACTGCCACAGAGGCGCATAGCCATGCCAGTCAAGTGACGCCCCTCAGTAGATTTGGCTATGCTTTTAATGTAGAGAATTCTGTTGTTTGTTTTTTTATGTTGTCCTGATATGTAAAGCCATAGAATTCAATGAGGGTGGATTATTTTGTTTGTGTCATGACTGTATATGACATAAGTGATGACATTCGGTCACTGACTAATCACCTATGTATGTTAAGGACAGGTCTGCTACATGTATATATTGTAAGTCATACATAGGTTGTGCAGCCTGTAACATTGCAAACCCTGAATGAAAAGGGAGAATTAGCACCAATGTTGCACACATAAGTGTCTGATGGCTGGGGGTCCCACTGTCCAACCAGAAGAACAAGGATGATGGATAAATCCTGGTAAAGGGAACTTATGGACAGGGGGTTAGTGTGCCATATAGACCTACTGCAATGTCATCTGTTCCCACATTTAAAAAAACCCCAAATATTAGTTTTCTGATCTTGTTATGGAAAAACTCTTAATAAACGTTGATTACACATAACCCATTCATGTATTCATCTCTAGGTAAGTCTATACTAACCTAGAGGTGAATACATTGAGTCGTATCAAACTCCTCTCTGGTGCTCCCAGCACTTGTGCAGTATTTTGGTAAATTTGGGAATTTAAACCTTCACTACGCATGCGCCGCACCTCCGACTTCACTGAAAAACTGTGCCAGCCTGGGAGTACAGGAGTCAGGTAAGTATGAATGGTTTTTAGTTTTATCACGGGCACAGGCAACGTTAAAATAGGGCAATATGGGTTATTAAACCCTAAGGATATAAGGACCACGCGGACCTCATTCTAGTCTATGGCGTCTGCGGGTTTCCTAAGGTAACCACTTTTTATGGGGGGTCCCCAAGTGGACTACCCCCCCCCCCCCCCTCAATGGAAACCCGAACACAGATGTGAACCTAGCCTGAGTATGTTGTTTTTTTACCTCCCTCGGTCTATTTTAAAGAGGACCTTTCACCATATCCGGGCACAGGCAGTGTTATATACTGTCAGAAAGCTGACAGTGCGCTGAATTCAGTGCACTGTCGGCTTTCCCGATCTGTGCCCAGTGTAAAGCGCTATCGGTCCCGGTACTGTAGCGCTTTACAGTCAGAAGGGCGTTTCTGACCATTAGCCAGAGACGTCCTTCTGCCTCGCGGCGCCAATCGCGCTGTGCTGTGGAGCGGGGAGGAACGCCCCCTCCCGCTCCTGATAATGCTCATCTATGGACGAGCTGTGTGAGTAGAGGGAGGGGGAGTTCCTCCCCGCTCCACAGTACAGCGCGATTGGCGCAGCGAGACAGAAGGACGTCTCTGGCTAATGGTCAGAAACGCCCTTCTGACTGTAAAGCGCTACGGTACCGGGCCGTAAGCTCTTCACACCGGGCACAGATCGGGAAAGCCGACAGTGCGCTGAATTCAGCGCACTGTCAGCTTTCCGGCAGTATATAGAACTGCATTTGCCCGGATATGGTGAAAGGTCCTCTTTAAAAATATGTTTTTAGCCCAGACAACCTTAGTACTTAGTACAGTACTGTCAGCAATCTGTCTGTAGTGTTATACTGCCCCCTAGTGCTCAACATGTGTAGTGTTTTGGGTTTAAGCTTTTGGAAACATAAAGAGGGTATTCTAGCGGAAGACTTTCATGACATATCCACAGCATAGCTCCCAAAATAGTTTAGAATTAAATTGTTTAAGTCACGTTTTATATTAAACGTATTTTTTAAGAATATTTGATGATTGTTTTTAGGTTTCCATGCCGGGCAGTGTTGTAATTTTTAATGAATATGGATTAAATAAAAACTAGATTTTATTCACACACGCTGGCTGGATACTTTCTACTTTTGAAGTGACCACTTTTCACCTCCAGCCGGGGAGGTTCATATCCGTGCCTGACGAAGTGAGGACTGGGAGTGGAACGACTTCATATCAGGAGACGTCTCTGGTGGCTGAGTATACTTGCCTTTTCGCCTTTCCTGCTATATATTACATAACTACTATAATACTGCTCCTATGTACAAGAATATAACTACTATAATACTGCTCCTATGTACAAGAGTATAGCTACTATAATACTGCTCCTATGTACAAGAATATAACTACTATAATACTGCCCCTATGTACAAGAATAAAACTACTATAATACTGCTCCTATGTACAAGAATATAACTACTAGAATACTACTCCTATGTACAAGAATATAACTACTATAATACTGCTCCTATGTACAAGAATATAACTACTATAATACTGCTCCTATGTACAAGAATATAACTACTATAATACTACCTCCTATGTACAAGAATATAACTACTATAATACTACCTCCTGTGCACAAGAATATAACTACTATAATACTACTCCTATGTACAAGAATATAACTACTATAATACTGCTCCTATATACAAGAATATAACTACTATAATACTACCTCCTATGTACAAGAATATAACTACTATAATACTGCTCCTATGTACAAGAATATAACTACTATAATACTGCTCCTATGTACAAGAATAGAACTACTATAATACTGCTCCTATGTACAAGAATATAACTACTATAATACTGCTCCTATGTACAAGAATATAACTACTATAATACTGCTCCGATGTACAAGAATATAACTACTATAATACTGCTCCTATGTACAAGAATATAACTACTATAATACTGCTCTTATGTACAAGAATATAACTACTATAATACTACCTCCTATGTACAAGAATATAACTACTATAATACTACCTCCTATGTACAAGAATATAACTACTATAAAACTACTCCTATGTACAAGAATATAACTACTATAAGGGTGCATTCAGACTACGTAACGCCGGGCGTGTATGAGAGCCGTACACGCCGGCATTACGGCAGACTGCCGAACACTTCCCATTCACTTCAATGGGAGCGCTCGTAACAGCGGCGTTTACGAGCGCTCCCATTGAAGTGAATGGGAAGTGTTCGGCAGTCTGCCGTAATGCCGGCGTGTACGGCTCTCATACACGCCCGGCGTTACGTAGTCTGAATGCACCCTTATACTGCTCCTATGTACAAGAATATAACTACTATAATACTACCTCCTATGTACAAGAATATAACTACTGTAATACTGCCCCCCTATGTACAAGAATATAACTACTATAATACTACTCCGATGTACAAGAATATAACTACTATAATACTGCTCCTATGTACAAGAATATAACTGCTATAAAACTACTCCTATGTACAAGAATATAACTACTATAATACTACCTCCTATGTACAAGAATATAACTACTATAAAACTACTCCTATGTACAAGAATATAACTACTATAATACTGCTCCTATATACAAGAATATAACTGCTATAATACTACTCCTATGTACAAGAATATAACTGCTATAATACTACTCCTATGTACAAGAATATAACTACTATAATACTACCTCCTATGTACAAGAATATAACTACTATAAAACTACTCCTATGTACAAGAATATAACTACTATAATACTACTCCTATGTACAAGAATATAACTACTATAATACTGCCCCTATGTACAAGAATATAACTACTATAATACTACTCCTATGTACAAGAATATAACTACTATAATACTGCCCCTATGTACAAGAATATAACTACTATAATACTACTCCTATGTACAAGAATATAACTACTATAACACTGCCCCCTATGTACAAGAATATAACTACTATAATACTGCTCCTATGTACAAGAATATAACTACTATAATACTACCTCCTATGTACAAGAATATAACTACTATAAAACTACTCCTATGTACAAGAATATAACTACTATAATACTGCTCCTATGTACAAGAATATAACTGCTATAATACTGCTCCTATGTACAAGAATATAACTACTATAATACTACCTCCTATGTACAAGAATATAACTACTATAAAACTACTCCTATGTACAAGAATATAACTACTATAATACTACTCCTATGTACAAGAATATAACTACTATAATACTGCCCCCTATGTACAAGAATATAACTACTATAATACTGCTCCTATGTACAAGAATATAACTACTATAATACTGCTCCTATGTACAAGAATATAACTACTATAATACTGCTCCTATGTACAAGAATATAACTACTATAATACTACCTCCTATGTACAAGAATATAACTACTATAATACTACCTCCTGTGCACAAGAATATAACTACTATAATACTACTCCTATGTACAAGAATATAACTACTATAATACTGCTCCTATATACAAGAATATAACTACTATAATACTACCTCCTATGTACAAGAATATAACTACTATAATACTGTTCCTATGTACAAGAATAGAACTACTATAATACTGCTCCTATGTACAAGAATATAACTACTATAATACTGCTCCTATGTACAAGAATAGAACTACTATAATACTGCTCCTATGTACAAGAATATAACTACTATAATACTGCTCCTATGTACAAGAATAGAACTACTATAATACTGCTCCGATGTACAAGAATATAACTACTATAATACTGCTCCTATGTACAAGAATATAACTACTATAATACTGCTCTTATGTACAAGAATATAACTACTATAATACTACCTCCTATGTACAAGAATATAACTACTATAATACTACCTCCTATGTACAAGAATATAACTACTATAAAACTACTCCTATGTACAAGAATATAACTACTATAAGGGTGCATTCAGACTACGTAACGCCGGGCGTGTATGAGAGCCGTACACGCCGGCATTACGGCAGACTGCCGAACACTTCCCATTCACTTCAATGGGAGCGCTCGTAACAGCGGCGTTTACGAGCGCTCCCATTGAAGTGAATGGGAAGTGTTCGGCAGTCTGCCGTAATGCCGGCGTGTACGGCTCTCATACACGCCCGGCGTTACGTAGTCTGAATGCACCCTTATACTGCTCCTATGTACAAGAATATAACTACTATAATACTACCTCCTATGTACAAGAATATAACTACTGTAATACTGCCCCCCTATGTACAAGAATATAACTACTATAATACTACTCCGATGTACAAGAATATAACTACTATAATACTGCTCCTATGTACAAGAATATAACTGCTATAAAACTACTCCTATGTACAAGAATATAACTACTATAATACTACCTCCTATGTACAAGAATATAACTACTATAAAACTACTCCTATGTACAAGAATATAACTACTATAATACTGCTCCTATATACAAGAATATAACTGCTATAATACTACTCCTATGTACAAGAATATAACTGCTATAATACTACTCCTATGTACAAGAATATAACTACTATAATACTACCTCCTATGTACAAGAATATAACTACTATAAAACTACTCCTATGTACAAGAATATAACTACTATAATACTACTCCTATGTACAAGAATATAACTACTATAATACTGCCCCTATGTACAAGAATATAACTACTATAATACTACTCCTATGTACAAGAATATAACTACTATAATACTGCCCCTATGTACAAGAATATAACTACTATAATACTACTCCTATGTACAAGAATATAACTACTATAACACTGCCCCCTATGTACAAGAATATAACTACTATAATACTGCTCCTATGTACAAGAATATAACTACTATAATACTACCTCCTATGTACAAGAATATAACTACTATAAAACTACTCCTATGTACAAGAATATAACTACTATAATACTGCTCCTATGTACAAGAATATAACTGCTATAATACTGCTCCTATGTACAAGAATATAACTACTATAATACTGCTCCTATGTACAAGAATATAACTACTATAAAACTACTCCTATGTACAAGAATATAACTACTATAATACTACTCCTATGTACAAGAATATAACTACTATAATACTGCCCCCTATGTACAAGAATATAACTACTATAATACTGCTCCTATGTACAAGAATATAACTACTATAATACTGCTCCTATGTACAAGAATATAACTACTATAATACTGCTCCTATGTACAAGAATATAACTACTATAATACTGCTCCTATGTACAAGAATATAACTACTATAATACTACTCCTATGTACAAGAATATAATACTCCATATGGATTAAAAATTGATTTTCTCAGTGGTGTTCCCAGATCCCGGACTTCCCCAATCTGACATGTTTATGTAGATGTTCTTGTCTGGCTTATATAACTTGCAGGACACGCGTTTCATATCGGAGACGTCACGTGAAGTCAACAAGGCTTGACGAAAACAAAAGAATAAATAACACAAATCTTTATGCACAGTATGGCAGTGCGTTATTTTTTGGACTCTTTGGGATTCCATTATTACATACATGTATATTATTTCATCGTAGAAGGATTTGACTTTCCGACAGTAGACAATGCACATAGATGATCGAGCAGCATCTGTGGTCACTTGGAACATGGGATAGGACTAGAAATGTACACCTTCATGGTTTGGCGAGATCAGCCCTAGGGTTCCTGCCTGACTAGGGATCATACAGCAGACACGTACAGGCCACTATTTCTGCGGCACTGGAATTTTATGATCACAATAAGTTGAGCGCAATGTCCATGAAATGCATGAAGGACTTTAAGCAAAGTCAAATAGACATCTTCATAAATGGAAGAACTTGTTTCAGTAAAAATTAGGACAATTCGTTGTCCACGTAGTTTTTTTTTTTTATTGGAGGTCCTACATCCTCACTTTAAATAACTAGCTAAAACGTAAACTGGAATCTTCATCTTTCCTTCAGCTCTCCAGAAGTGTAACCTAGAAGACAGAATAGAGTAGAGGCAGTTATCCTTCTCTCAGGCCAGAACATCAGATGGACAATAACTGTGATGAGTTGTGGTCTTCAATGGCAACATCTTAGGAAACTGGCCCCGATACAGAACTTACACAACGGGGCCCAATCAGTTATATTACAATCAATGTAAGACTATTAGACCCGGTCACTAGCAGAATCCAGAGGTTAAGGAAGATGGCGGACATGTGGGATCTTCATCATGTTCCTTATCACTACAACAATCCATCAGCATTGAAACAAACCCCTTAGGGCCTGTTCACACGGGTACAGAGGGGGCGGATTATGGCGCGGAATTCACGTCATAATCCGCCCCTCACAATGGTGGTCTATGGAGACCGCTAGCGTGAGCTGCCCTTTCTTCAGGCGGATTCCGCGGCTCATTGAACCACGGCGTCCGCCTCGCGGCAGCAACCTCCAGAGTCGGCCCATTCATTTGAGCCGACTCTAGAGGGAGAAGCCATGACTGTCAGAAGCCGCGACAGTTGTGGCAGACGGATTTTGGCTCCCCGCGTCACTTTTGGTGCCAAAATCCGCCCTTCCGCCCCCCATGTGAACGGGGCCTTAGAATTTGCAGTCACTATTGACTGCGGTACCCAAGGGGTTAAGCAGCCACAATTATGTTACAGCTGACATTTGCTGCCGATGGGGCTGTCTGAGTTCAATTGTCTAAGGGTAAGTTCACACGGGGTATTTTGGTCCAGAACCTGAGGCGGAGGCCGCCTCAGGTTCCAGACCAAAATACGGGTAGCTGTGACTGGATACGATGCATTGCATCGGAATCCAGTTGCGCACTCTGTTCCGGATTAGGCCCAATTGAATGGGCCTAGTCGGGAGGAGGGAGCGTCTTCAGGTGGATGTCGCTTGGCGAATCCACCTGAAAGAATGAGCATGTCGCTTTTTTTTTCCAGGAGCCGGAACAAATGGCTCCCGGAATAAAGAACTAACCGGCTCCCATTGATTTCAATGGGAGCTGTCTTTTTGGTCAGGATTTTGAGGCAGATATGGCATCAAAATCCTGATCAAAACTCTCCATGTGAACTTACCCTTAGGCTTTTTGGTCAGGATTTTGACCCGGAATCACTGGGAGCCGGTCATTTCCTTTTGTCGCAAGTGATGTGTTCCCACTTGCGGAAAAAATAAGTGACGTGCTCTTTCTTCAGGCGGAAGACACTCCCTCCCGACTAGGCCCATTCATTTGGGCCTAATCCGGAGTGGAGTGCTGCGACTGGATGCCGATGCACTGCACCAGTATCCAGGTGCAGCTAACAGTTTTTTGGTCCGGAATCTGAGGCGGCCTCCACGTCAACTTCCAGACCAAAAAACCCCATGTGAACTCAGCCTTAGAGACATTGCTCTTAAAGGTTACTTTGCACCCATCCACAGGATGAGGAATATATCATGTCAAACCATTGGGGTCGGACCAGAGTGGCCGTCAACGATCAGGAGAATGGAGGACCAAATGTTCTGCACGTTTCCTCCTGGAATACTTGCATGAGCAGCGCTCCATTCATTGCTATGCCAGGACTTCCAGCAGCCCCATAGCAATAAATAGAGCGCTGGTCATGCAAGTTCACTGGCGCTTCATTCACAAGGCAGCGGCATGGGAGGACATGCTGGAAGAAACTCCGGAGTGCTGGGGGACCAAACAGCGGGCCTGGGACACTGAAGTGCCAGGAGTAGGTGAGTATGGGTTTGTTTTTTATTTTATTTTTTTATTTTTCCTGGACAACCCCTTTAAGGCTGCGGAAATGCAGCTTTTTTTTTGTTGCCTTTTTTTTTAAGCCAAAGCCAAAAATTTTAGAAGTATAAGAGCTTCCTATGTACCTCTGATTACTTCTGTAAGATTTGGCTCGTAAAGCTTCAACAAGATTGGAAACAAAAAGTGCTGCGTTTCCGCAACGTGGAGCCTCAGCCTTCATCTCAGTCCATTAGGCAGAGGTAAAGTTAGCAATAAAAATATCAACACCAGCATATAATAATAAAATTTTACTTTTAATCATCCAAAGATTAGAATAAACATAGTTACAAAACCATGGGTACAGTGGTCAAAAACGCTACGCGTTTCAGGACAAAAAAAAACGTCCCTTATTCATGGCATATATAACACAAGATACTCACATCCACCGCTACTGATACACATGGAACTCATTCACCGTTGCATACGCTGGATCATCTAAAAATAAGGAAGAACACAAAAAATTAACCCCAAACCTGTATTGTGGTCAGAAGCTGTTACATTCTATACACTGGGATCAAGCAAAATGGCTGCCTTTAACCCCCTCAAGGCTTTTGACTCAGCTTTCCCAGTGCCCTAAATAAGAAATCTGCCCGGTTATGCAATAAGGGGATGAAGGATATAATACTGCATAACTAGGCAGATTGGCAGCCCTGGGAAAGCTGGGGGACGAGCCCTGTTGAAACTGTATTTAGACTATCACCCAGCTTTTCCAGGTTCCAAAGGATGTTTTATTGACTTATATTTACAAGTTGCATGAGTTCTTCTAATTAGCTAGGCAAAGTGCAATGAACGTCGACTGGACCACAGCTAGTCCTGAAACCAAGAGACGGCTTCTATTCTATATCACATTTGAAGGGTTTTCTATTTTTGGAGAGCGCCTTGTATGTCCATGTGTCTCTACTGTATATCTATATAGTAGTATTGCTCTGTTAGGTTGGCCATTCATATAACATACAGTGTTGGCCAAAAGTATTGGCACCCCTGCAATTCTGTCAGATAATACTCATTTTCTTCCAGAAAATGATTGCAATCACAAGTTCTTTGGTATTAATATCTTCATTTAATTTGTCTTCAATGGAAAACCACAAAAAAAATTGTCAAAAAGCCAAATTGGATATAATTCCACACTAAACATAAAAAAGGGGGTGGACAAAAGTATTGGCACTGTTTGAAAAATCATGTGATGCTTCTCTAATTTGTGTAATTAACAGCACCTGTTACTTACCTGAGGCACCTAACAGGTGGTGGCAATAACTAAATCACACTTGCAGCCAGTTGAAATGGATTAAAGTTGACTCCACCTCTGTCCTGTGTCCTTGTGTGACCACATTGAGCATGGAGAAAAGAAAGAAGACCAAAGAACTGTCTGAGGACTTGAGAAGCAAAATTGTGAGGAAGCATGAGCAATCTCAAGGCTACAAGTCCATCTCCAAAGACCTGAATGTTCCTGTGTCTACCGTGCGCAGTGTCATCAAGTAGTGTAAAGCCCATGGCACTGTGGCTAACCTCCCTAGATGTGGATGGAAAAGAAAAATTGACGAGAGATTTCAACGCAAGATTGTGCGGATGGTGGATAAAGAACCTCGACTAACATCCAAACAAGTTCAAGCTGCCCTGCAGTCCGAGGGTACAACAGTGTCACCCCGTACTATCCGTCGGCGTCTGAATGATAAGGGACTGTATGGTAGGAGACCCAGGAAGACCCCACTTCTTACCCAGAGACATAAGCCAGGCTGGAGTTTGCCAAAACTTACCTGAGAAAGCCAAAAACATTTTGGAAGAATGTTCTCTGGTCAGATGAGACAAAAGTAGGAAAAGGCCTCAACATAGAGATTACAGGGAAAAAAAGAGGCCTTCAAAGAGAAGACGCCCCCTACAGTCAGACATGGCGGAGGTTCCCTGATGTTTTGGGGTTGCTTTGATGCCTCTGGCACTGGACTGCTTGACCGTGTGCATGGCATTATGAAGTCTGAAGACGACCAACACATTGTGCAGCATAATGTAGGGCCCAGTGTGAGAAAGCGGGGTCTCCCTCAGAGGTCAGGGGTCTTCCAGCAGGACAATGACCCAAAACACACTTCAGGTCAGCACTAGAAAATGGTGGTGAGAGAAAGCCCTGGAGACTTGTAAAGTGGCAGCAATGAGTCCAGCCCTGAATCCCATAGAACAACTGTGGGGGAGGAGAGATCTCTTGGTGGCAGTTTGGAGAAGGCCCCCTTCACATCTCAGGGGGGACCTGGAGCAGTTTGCCAAAGAAGAATGGTCTAAGATTCCAGCAGAGCCTTGTGAGAAACTCATTGCTGGTTAGCGGAAGCGGTTGTGTGCAGTTATTGTGTCTAAAGGTTGTGCTACCAAGTATTAGGCTGAGGGCGCCAATACTTCTGTCCGGCCCATTTTTGGAGTTTTGTGTAAAATGATCAATGATTTGACTTTTTTTTTTCATTCTCTTTTGTGTTTTTTCATTGCAAGCAAAATAAATGAAGATATTATTACCAAAGAATTTGTGCTTGTAATCATTTTCTGGAAGAAACTGAGTATTATCTGACAGAATTGCAGGGGGGCCAATACTTTTGGTCAACAATGTAGCTGTCAGCTGAGTACTCTTTCAGCTGCCTGTGCATATATATGAATGTTTGATCTGGCCGAGTGTACAGGTATACACATAGGAAGAAAGCTTCTGCCATACACCTCTAGTGAAGACTATTTTAACCAAGAGCAAATCATGCCTGCTTAGCTCTGCCAGCATATGCCCTCCCAAACACTAGAAAGTGGGCTGATCCCCCCCCCCCAAATCCAGTGGGTTCAGCTGATATATATGTAATATGTATGACCGGCTTCACTGTGCAATATATTGGCACATTCCATTAAGATAAGAGATAGAATAGAAGAAGGCCAATACTTTGACTATCAAACCGTACCATGCAAATATATGACCTTGTGAGCGCTCACCTGGCACCGTGTTGGGTGTTTGCATTGGAGCTCGCCTGGAAAATACCACAGACACTTAGAACATGCAGGAACATATGAGCAAGAGATGACAGAACATATCGACGCCTGTCTGACACACTATAGCGGGATTAATGGCATTAATGCTGACAGAACAGTGGCACATTTACAGTTAGGGTACCATGTAATGGCATACTGACACTTGGGGTACAGGACACTGATACACATACACTTGGGGTATAGGACGCTGACACTTGGGGTACAGGCGACTACGTTACTCTTCTCACCTTATCACCGGTGTTGCGTTCCTCTGGTTATTATAGAAGTTTTCATAGGGAATGGGAGCTATAACATAAAACACAGGCAGACATGATGTTGTAGACTGAAGTATTTGGGCTGCACCTCTATGATAAACTCTATTCCCATCACTGTGGACACAGAAGACTGACTTTGTCCTCTACATAAATTTGAAGCCTTCTCGAGGCTGAAGCCCCATGTAGTATAGACGCTGCAATATTGCCGCAAAAACTGCAGCAGTATCAGATCAATGTGGGCTTGACACCTGGGACCCACACCGATCAGCCACAGCATTCGGATGAGGAATGCGGCCTTTTTATAGTGTCTGAGCAGCAATAAGGTCATGTGACCAATGAAGGTGAAGTCATAGCCTGTGAATTGGAGGCAGGATTCAGCGGTCCACTACACAGAGAATAGAGCTATGCATCTGCCTCAGTTCTCTGTTATTTCCAGCTGTGAGCAGCTGATCGGTGGGGGTGCCAGGTGCCATGGTCACATCACTGCAATATTGGTGCTATGTGATCAAAGTCACAGTAAAGTCCTACCCATTGCATAGAGCAGATACATGTAAAGGCTTCTTAAAGACATACCTGGAGGTTTATCGCCTGTTCTATGGCCTTCTGTAAAGTGCTCTACATCTTTCTCAATGTTACAGACTTCCAGCACTTTACGGACTTCTTCACACATCTAAAAAGGAAAAGAGTCGCATATTTGGGAGGTAAAACACATATTACTCCAGTTACTTCTCATCGGCCACATGATTTATGAGGGTTTATCACCTTTTTTGACTCCATAGAGATGTTTCTGGGGACTGTCTTGTCTGCACCCTCCATTGTAAACTACAAGCAGGTCTCCAAAATACACTTACCCCATCGATGGCGACACATTGCTGGGACAGCTGGTTCATGTGCGTCCATGTCGCATTCCTGTAATAGTTTATTCTATCCCACTCCTGGTTCTCAAAGAACTGCAAACCAAGAGAAATAATGTTATAATGTCTTCTATCTATCTATCTATCTATCTATCTCATATCTATCCATCCATCCATCTTATCCATCCATCCTATCCATCCATCCATCCTATCCATCCATCCATCCTATACATCCATCCATCCATCCTATACATCCATCCATCCATCCTATACATCCTTCCATCCATCCTATACATCCTTCCATCTATTCATTCATCATATACATCCATCCTTTCCATTCATCTTATACATCCATCCTATCCATCCATCTATTCATTCATCCTATCCATCCATCCTATCCATACATCCATCCTATCCATCCATCCATCCTATCCATCCATCATCCTACACATTCATCCATCCATCCTATACATCCATCCATCCATCCTATACATCCATCCATCCATCCTATACATCCTTCCATCCATCCTATACATCCTTCCATCTATTCATTCATCATATACATCCATCCTTTCCATTCATCTTATACATCCATCCTATCCATCCATCTATTCATTCATCCTATCCATCCATCCTATCCATACATCCATCCTATCCATCCATCCATCCTATCCATCCATCATCCTACACATTCATCCATCCATCCATCCATCCCATACATCCATCCTATCCATTCATCCTATCCATCCATCAATCCATCCTATCCATACATCCATCCTATCCATCCATGCTATACATCCATCCTATACATCCATCCTATACATCCATCCATCATCCTATACATTCATCCATCCATCCATCCATCCTATACATCCATCCATCATCCTATACATTCATCCATCCATCCATCCATCCTATACATCCATCCTATCCATTCATCCAATCCATCCATCCTATAATCCATCCATCCTATACATCCATCTTACACATCCATCCATCCATCCATCCATCCTATACATCCATCCATCATCCTATACATTCATCCATCCATCCATCCTATACATCCATCCCATCCATCTATCCTATACATCCATCCTATCCATTCATCCAATCCATCCATCCTATAATCCATCCATCCTATACATCCATCTTACACATCCATCCATCCATCCTATACATCCATCCATCCTATACATCCATCCTATCCATCTATCCATCCATCCTATACATCCATCCATCCTATACATCCATCCATCATCCTATACATTCATCCATCCATCCATCCTATACATCCATCCTATACAATCATCCTATCCATCCATCCATCCTATGCATCCATCCATCCATTCATCCAATCCATCCATCATCCTATACATCCATCCATCCTATCCATCCATCCTATCCATCCATCCATCCTATAATCCATCCATCCATCCTATACATCCATCTTACACATCCATCCATCCATCCATCCTATACATCCATCCACCCTATACATCCATCCTATCCATCTATCCATCCATCCTATACATCCATCCATCCTATACATCCATCCATCATCCTATACATTCATCCATCCATCCATCCATCCATCCTATACAATCATCCTATCCATCCATCCATCCTATGCATCCATCCATTCATCCAATCCATCCATCCATCATCTTATACATCCATCCATCCTATAATCCATCCATCCATCCTATACATCCATCTTACACATCCATCCATCCATCCTATACATCCATCCATCCTATACATCCATCCTATCCATCTATCCATCCATCCTATACATCCATCCATCCTATACATCCATCTTATACATCCATCCATCATCCTATACATTCATCCATCCATCCATCCATCCTATACATCCATCCTATCCATCCATCCTATACATCCATCCTATACATCCATCCATCATCCTATACATTCATCCATCCATCCATCCATCCATCCTATACATCCATCCATCATCCTATACATTCATCCATCCATCCATCCTATACATCCATCCTATCCATTCATCCAATCCATCCATCCTATACATCCATCTTACACATCCATTCATCCATCCTATACATCCATCCTATACATCCATCCATCATCCTATACATTCATCCATCCATCCATCCTATACATCCATCCTATACATCCATCCAATCCATCCATCCTATAATCCATCCATCCTATACATCCATCTTACACATCCATCCATCCATCCTATACATCCATCCATCCTATACATCCATCTTACACATCCATCCATCCATCCTATACATCCATCCACCCTATACATCCATCCTATCCATCTATCCATCCATCCTATACATCCATCCATCCATCATCCTATACATTCATCCATCCATCCATCCTATACAATCATCCTATCCATCCATCCATCCTATGCATCCATCCATTCATCCAATCCATCCATCCATCATCTACATCCATCCTATCCATGTATCCATCCATCCTATACATCCATCCATCCTATACATCCATCCTATACATCCATCCATCATCCTATACATTCATCCATCCATCCATCCTATACATCCATCCTATCCATCCATCCTATCCATCCATCCTATACATCCATCCTATACATCCATCCATCATCCTATACATTCATCCATCCATCCATCCATCCATCCTATACATCCATCCATCATCCTATACATTCATCCATCCATCCATCCTATACATCCATCCTATCCATTCATCCAATCCATCCATCCTATAATCCATCCATCCTATACATCCATCTTACACATCCATCCATCCATCCTATACATCCATCCTATACATCCATCCATCATCCTATACATTCATCCATCCATCCATCCTATACATCCATCCTATACATCCATCCCATCCATCTATCCTATACATCCATCCTATCCATTCATCCAATCCATCCATCCTATAATCCATCCATCCTATACATCCATCTTACACATCCATCCATCCTATACATCCATCCATCCTATACATCCATCTTACACATCCATCCATCCATCCATCCTATACATCCATCCACCCTATACATCCATCCTATCCATCTATCCATCCATCCTATACATCCATCCATCCTATCCATCCATCCATCATCCTATACATTCATCCATCCATCCATCCATCCTATACAATCATCCTATCCATCCATCCATCCTATGCATCCATCCATTCATCCAATCCATCCATCCATCATCTTATACATCCATCCATCCTATAATCCATCCATCCATCCTATACATCCATCTTACACATCCATCCATCCATCCTATACATCCATCCTATACATCCATCCATCATCCTATACATTCATCCATCCATCCATCCATCCATCCTATACATCCATCCTATACAATCATCCTATACATTCATCCATCCATCCATCCATCCATCCTATACAATCATCCCATCCATCCATCCTATGCATCCATCCATTCATCCAATCCATCCATCCATCATCTTATACATCCATCCATCCTATAATCCATCCATCCATCCTATACATCCATCTTACACATCCATCCATCCATCCTATACATCCATCCATCCTATACATCCATCCATCCTATACATCCATCCTATACATCCATCCATCATCCTATACATTCATCCATCCATCCATCCATCCATCCTATCCATCCATCCTATACAATCATCCTATCCATCCATCCATCCTATGCATCCATCCATTCATCCAATCCATTCATCCATCATCTTATACATCCATCCATCCTATACATCCATCTATCCATCCATTCATCCTATACATTAGATAAATGCGATCCAAATATCAGCAGCCATTTAATGTATATGGTGATGTCTTGATTTTTTTTTCCTGCAGCCTATAAATGTGAACATGTCCTTAAACCTGGTGTATCAGAATTACCAGTGGTGCCATCTTACCACACAGGCCATAATATGCTCCTTCTGCCATTCTTCTCGCACTTTATCCAGCAGGCTGACATTTTGCTGGTAGGTTTTATCTGGAAAAAAAGAATAAGACGGCAACTTTATCATCAATCCCATGATTACCTAAAGGGTCAGAAGGTCTACATGTCAAGACCTGGGCCCTGAGCTTCATAAGTCAATGCAGAATAGCAAAGGTCCCACCACTTTTTTTTTTACGGGGGGAGCCCAGAGCAGAGGTGAACATGGGAACAAATCTTTCACCAAGAAGCCTCTCCTTTCTCCAGTAATCTAAGGACATGATTATAGGGGGCACAGGAGGTGGTGTGAGGTGTGACACTACAGCCCCACCATGTTACAAGTCTGGCCTTAGCTGATTTCACATCTGCGTCAAAGTCTCCGTTGCAGTGACCACTGAAAAAAAGTGCTGCGAGTCCCTCCCTTAGTCCGGCGGCTTCAGTTTACCAGAACAGACTCCTGACGGAACCCTTTATAGTCAAAGGCGTCCATCGGGCACACTTGTTGTCTGCTGTTTTATTGGTCCGTGTGTCCATTGTTCTGGTCCTCCGACAGACCAGAACAACGGACACTGTGGCACAGATGTGAACACAGCGGAACATGGGTGCAGACCCTAAATAGAATAACTAAACAACGACCTACCGGCATCTTCCGCCGTCACCTTTGAATGCGCCAGTTTTGCATAAATCTGTTTTGGATAAGAAGAAATACGTTTATCATAAAAGGAAGTAAGAAGAGTCCCGGCCCTAAAATACTTTTTTTTATGCGTTTTTTTGAGCCAAAGCCAGGAGTGGATTGTGCAGAAAGGGGAACTATAAAAACTTCCTATATATTTCCATTGTTGACCTCTCCTAAGGACAGATCAATAATAGCAATTAACCCTTTTTATGCTGACCATATTCATTAGCGCTATATGGGCCAGACTTAGGCCTCATGCACACAACCATGTAGTGCATCCATGTCATCTATGGTTTTCACTGACCCATACATTGAAATGAATGGGCAGAGCAGCCAATAAGGACAAGTATAGGACCTGCTCCATATTTTGGTGACTCACTAAAGTTGCCGCTGTGTGTATGGGGCTTTATAAATAAATGGGTCCGTATTTTATCTGTTTACTGTGGATGGAGCCTTATAGTCATGGCAGGTTTGTTGCAGATATTTCATGTGACTGTCTAATTCATGGACGTCTATTCACATGCTGCAGAAACAACCCCAACAGATTTACAGCCACACAAATTTCTGCAACAATCTTCTGCATGTCTCTACCTCCGGAAAACTGGATGTTATTATATACTAGCAATACCCGCGACTTCGTCCGCGACCCCCTCCCTCTTTGCGCGACCCATCTGCAGCGTGGCTCTGGCCCCTCCCCTATTGCCTTGTGGCTGCCGCTATCCCGGTCTCTTTTTTCTCCCCCTGCCGCAAAACCCTGGCTCCCCCCTTCCCCCCCTGACACCCCGGCCTCCCCTCCCACTTCCCCTGCCCCGCTTGTACCTGCGACCCCAAGCTCCTCACCTCCGCCACCCCAGTCTCCCTTTTCTCCCCCTGCCGCGAAACCCTGGCTCCCCCCTTCCCCCCGGCCTCCCCTCCCACTTCCCCTGCCCCACCTGTACCCGCGACCCCATGCTCCTCACCCCGCCACCCCAGTCTCCCCCCCCCCCGACTCGTACCGCAACTGCGGCCTGCCCCTCCCCATGCCTCCCAGCCGCGCCCCTGGTGCCCCCCCAAACCCCACTCCCCCGGCTACCCCCCCACCACCACCATCGTGCCCCTGGCTACCCCCCCCTTCACCGCGACCCCGGGCCCTTCGGCGACCCCGGTCTCCCCCTCCTCTCCCCCCCCCCCCCACTGCCGCAACCCCCGCTTCACCCCCCACTTCCCCTGACACAACCCCAGCTTGCTGACTGTGCTGCTCAGACGGTGCCTTGAGGAGGTATGTGGCAGTTACCGCCGGTCACCGGCCTCCTCCGAAGCCGGCATGTTTGGGAGCCCGCATATGTGACGCCATGTTGCTCGTGTCGCACGGCGCCCCGGGTGAGCAGCTATGGCTCCGCTCCCTGTATCGGCCACACCAATCCCAGATTGACGTGTAGGGTCGGTGGCCAGTCTGCGACCCCACAGCACCGCCCCCTCCGTCGCATGGTCCAATGGGATAACAGCGCGCATGGCTGCGATGACGTCATCGCAGGTCCTTCAGCCTCCGCCGGCCAAGCTTTCGGGGCTCTTGGTTGGAAAACCTGGCATCTGACGGTGATGTTAATGCGCCTATCCTTCTTTCCAGGTGCCATTGGAGGTATGTGGCAAATTTCACTGTAATCCATTGGGGCACTTCGGCGTGATTCGGGAACAAACATACAAACATACAAACCCACAAACATTCATAATATTAGTAGGACTATGACCCTGGCATGTGCACACGACTTACAGCTACAGTATCTGTGCCACCATTACCTTGTCCTGTTGCTTTTGGTTCATGTTGTTTTTGTTGCAGCGAGAGACGTTCAGCTCAGCGTCGTCCTTCTCCCGACACCTCTGCTCATAGGTCTTCTTACTCTGATGGGGTGAACAGAGAGTGTGAGATCAGTTTACAGTACTGACATAAATGGGGGAGGGGTGGGTTGCTACTGATAGAAACTGGTGCAAAGAAAAAAAGGTAGTATTATCCATACAAACATTAACATGACAGACAACAGTTGCATTAAAATATAGAGCTATAGACTGCTAATAAACTAAGAAGACAATCACGCTGTTATCTTGTAAGTCTGTTGTTCTCATCCGTCATAAGAGCTGAGCAACAGGCTGAAAAGCTGAGAGAATGACCAATGCAGAAGGAGCGTACTCCATCTGCAACATCCTGTCGGCTATTCAGCCCATTGCTCTGATTTTATGATGGATTAAAGGGGTTGTCCCATCACAAGGATCCTGCCTATACTGCTTGTTAATGTGGATGTAAGACTTTTCCTAAATACACTGCTTCAGCAAAACTGCTTTGTTTGTCCACTATCTTACTTTATTCAATTCTTTGTTGACACAGCCCTTGACTTATCTGCTCAAAAGTCAAGTGATGTATCTGCTGCTCTCAGGGGGGAGGGAGGAGGGGCTAAGTGCAGGGAGCGAGCCTGTGTTTCTAGCTATTCCTGTGTCTGCACCACGTGACCTAGCTTCCTGCTATCAGATAGGGGAGAGGAGCTGCTTTCATTTCTGAACTCGTCTTCTGTTCCCCCAGTTATCAGGCTAGCTAATTCAATTGTGTTCATTATGGCAGTCTCTGTATGTAACACAGAATGGAGTTGCTCCTGCCTGTACTTCATAGTCCAATATTGTGCATATAGTGTTGTTTGAGGACCTTTGATGACATCACAGGCCCTTCAGCTGCCCCATAGGATCACGCTATGCGGTGGGCGGAGCTACACGCTAATTTGGGGCAGAGCTAAACGGCAGGTTGCATATGAAACCCCTCCCACCAAATGACGCAAGAAACCAGGAAGAAAGAAGATTGTACAGCCGTAAAGACTGGTGAGTATGCGACGTGGGAATACCCCTTTAATTTATTCACTTCATTGTTTACACTCTGTTTCTATGGCCCTTGGGATTATCTGATCATTTGTCATGTGATGTAGCTGCCTTCTCTCAGGGGGGAGGGAGGGGCTGGGAGCAGCTCTGAGCTGTTTGTGTCCAATAAGTAGCGGAGCTTCTCAGATAGGGGAGGTGAGAGCTCCGGGATTTCTGAGCTCTTATCAGTCGGTTTAATTGGATTTGGCTGATAAGGGCTGAGATAGGGAGTCCGTTACCTCTGTATGTAATGCAAACTGACTCAAATCCAGCTCTGCTACATCAGCTTCACACTGTGGTAATTCATTTACAACCAATCCCATGCAAGTGAAACCCCGCCCACCAATGTGCCAAGAAAAGCAGGAAGTGAAGAGAGCACAACAGCCTGCAGGTTAGTGAACAAGCGTCATAGGAATACCCCTTTAAACAACAGACTTATCGCGCCAGTGTAAATTTACCCTAAAGGACAGTTTAGATGTGGCAAACTGAAAAGGTACTGCAGGTTCTCTGGCGGATCAGTTGTGAAATCTGCATCAGGATCAAGCAGGAAACTTATTTTTTTAGCGTCCTGCTCTATTTTTTCTGCGCCAGATTCTGCCAAGTGAACATAGCCTAAGACGGGTCTTAACTACTGTACATAGCATAATATAACTTAAAGGGGAGGTTCATTGCTTATTATAGAAAACTGGGGAGGTCGCTTTCGAAAAGAGGTCATCGAGGAGTGATCTGAACACTCGCATGTCTGCCAAATATTCCAAGTGTGGCCTTTGGGACGCTTGAGAAAAATTTCCAGGACTTGGGAAGTGGTGAACCCCAGGGGGGAGTAGGGATGGGCCGGGGCCATCCAGGGCTTCTCAATTTCCATCCAGCCTGGAATATAACACAGACGGGTGGAACTTTGGTGCAAAATACTGGACTAAAGAAAGCCAAGCAGTGGTATAAGGTAAAATGTCTGCATATCTAGTGTGCACCAGTGTGACAGTTTTAGTGCAGTTTTTGGCCTACAAGAACAGGTACACACCCAGTACTTATGGGGCGTCTGCGTCATGTCCACTCTTTGTCGTCGTCAATGAGCCACCATTGATGGAAGTGTGCGTGACTACTGTAGATTGCTAGACAGTAGGATGTGTGCCCAGAACGTCTTCATGTTATTATTGGTATGTTGCCACAGTAAATACAACATACTAAAGGATTACTATGCAAAGGGAGCTCCTATATGTTACCCATTCCATACTGTGTGGACTTTCTGCTGTTTCTCAATCAGGCATTGGGGGCGGGGGCACTAACATGGTCAAGGGCAGATAAACATCGGTAGAGGGCAGACAAATAATGAACAGAACTGCTACAATAGGTCTCAGATAACTGTGCCTTAAAATAATAGCACCCATGGGTGTTTTTTTTTCTTTTTTTTTTAAACTCACAACTTTCAAAGGACTGAACGAGGGACAAGTCTGTGGCATGAGCAGTGTACCGTGGTGAATACAGACATCGTAAGCCATGCCATCAACCCTGCCCATGCCTCCTTTGGTCCCACCCATTCTTAACCATGCAACCACAAAGTATCAAGTCCTAGAGGCCCCAAGACAGTATAATACACCCTTCATGGTGGTCCCCATATTATAATGCCCCCCTCATTATGGTCACCATAATATAATACCTCACTCATCATGGAGCTCATTGTATAATGCCCCCCTCATTGTGGCCTCCACAGTAAAATACCCCTCAATGTAGCCTTCACAATATAATGTCCCTCTCATTGTGGCCTCTACAGTATAATGCCCCCCTCATTGTGGCCTCCACAGTATAATGCCCTCCTCATTGTAGCCTTCACAATATAATGTCCCTCTCATTATGGTCCTCATAAAATAATGACCCCGCATCTTGGACCTCATTGTATAATGCCCCCCCCCCCCATTGTGGCCTCCACAGTATAATGCCCCCCTTTATTGTTGCCTCCACAGTATAATGCCCTCCTCATTGTGGCCTCCAAAGTATAATGATCCCCTTCATTGTTGCCTCCACAGTATAATGCCCCCTCATTGTAGTCTCCACAGTATAATGCCCCCTCATTGTAGCCTTCACAGTATAATGTCCCTCTCATTATGGTCCTCATAATATAATTCCCCACGCATCTTCGACACCATTGTATAATGCCCCCCCCCCATTGTGGCCTCCACAGTATAATGCCCCCCTACATTGTTTCCTCCACAGTATAATGCCCTCCTCATCGTGGCCTCCAAAGTATAATGCCCCCTCATTGTAGTCTCCACAGTATAATGTCCCCTCATTGTTGCCTCCACAGTATAATGCCCCCTCATTGTAGTCTCCACAGTATAATGCCCCCTCATTGTTGCCTCCACAGTATAATGCCCCCTCATTGTAGTCTCCACAGTATAATGTCCCTCTCATTGTAGCCTCCACAGTGCGGCCCCACAGAATAATAATAATAATATTTACTGCACTCCGGTCTCCGGCATAGCTATATGGGGTATAGGAGGTGGGATTTCTGTACTCTGCTATATTTGTAGTCCCCTATACATTTAGTGAAGCAGTAATGAACGCGTTTGACCCCTCCATTCAAAGTCTTATGAGAGTGGGACTCAGGACACCCGTTGCAATGATCAGTTCAATGGCGGTGGTCTGAGACCACCATATGACCGAGGTATCATGAATAAAGTTCTATACTTACATCCACAGTCCTCTTATATTGAAGCAGGCGCTGCTTATGAATGCTGTCCATGGAGGCTTCTATCTGCAAAGAATAATTGATGGATTACACATGTAGCTATGTCTTATAATAAGAGGTTAATTTCATCATTATTATTTGTCTTACTTACTTTGCTTATCATAGACCTAATATTTGCCTATGTATTTGTTTGATGTCCTTATGCTTTACACAGAAACAGCTCTACTTCTTGCTTCCTTTATTAAAGAAGAACTCCAGTAAGAAAAAAAAAAGAAATACAAATACATACCCATCATCCCCGTCAGCCATTGGAAAATAAGCCAGTGCATAGTGTAATTTTAGTGAATAACACTGACAGCTGTATGGTGAAGTTATGTGCTTCCCTCTGGAGCACTAACCTCGTCTCTGCTGTTTTCTTGCACATAGTGTCTCCTGTACGAACAGGAGACCAAAGACGACAAGTCTATCAGAGCCTCAATCTGACTCCCATAGACCTGGATTGTAGGTCTGACCTCCTGTTTATACGGGAAACCTTGTACATGAGGAGACCAGTGCTTGGGAGAGGAGCACATAACCTCACAATAAAGCTGTGGGTAAGTAATTTACTATCATTACACTATCAGTAGCAAAGAACACAGCAGGACACTGAAAAAATAAGCGTCCTACTTGATTTTAGCTGCGGATTCTGCGGCTTGAGAGTCTCCATTGACTAGATATGTTCATTTGGGCCTAATCAATGACGGATACATCTTAGGGAGCCACCTAAGATTCCTCTTCATTTTCCGCTGTGTACACTCGTCTTAGAGAGAATTTGTGGCAATTCAATGTAATGCCCTCCGATGTGCAAAAAAGGCTGTCTCACTCATTAAGGCCCCATTCACAAGGGCGGATTTTGGCACCGAGAGTGACATGGGGAGCCACGTCACTCTCGGGCCAAAATCCGCCTGCCACGACTGTCGCGGCTTCCGACAGTCACGGCTTCTCCCTCCGGAGCAGGCTCAAATGAATGGGCCGACTCCGGAGGTTGCTGCCATGAGGCGGACGCCACGGCTCGTTGATTCCGCCTGAAGAACATGCCACTAGAGGAAAAAAGAACGCTAGCGGTCTCCATAGGCCACCATTGTGAGGGGGCAGATTATGACGTGGATTCCGCGCCATAATCTGCCCCCTCTGTGCCTATGTGAACGGACCCTTAGATGGCCATCAGTCAAAGAGAAACCCCATCAGACTGATGTGGTTTAGACTACGTCTTTCCATACATATAGACATAGAACTTCAGGTCTGACAAGGCCTTATAATGAGATCTCACCTCCTTTCACACCTCTAGTGCCAAATGTGTTAAGTACAAACCGCCATGAATACAAAAGTTAAAAACAGCACAAGAGCAAACAAAGACCATAATAGGATATCACACAGTATAAAAATAACCGCAGCAATGATCACATGTATAGTGGAGTTGGTCTATAATATCTAACATAAGGATTCAATAGGTTTCCTTATTATAGAGAGTCCTTCTCTCGTACAACACTGTAAGGCCGGGTTCACACGATGTCTTTTGGCACGTAATGGGCCACGTAGACGCCGCGTGAGCTTTTGCGGGCCGTATACGCTCCCATTGTTTTCCATGGGAGCCGGTACTGTATACGTGGCGCTATTTTGTGGCCGCCGCAAAATCACGGCCGCAAAATAGCACCGCGTATACGGTACCAGCTCCCTTTGAAAACAATGGGAGCGTATACGGCCCGCAAAAGCTCCTGCAGCGTCTACGTGGCACATTACGTGCCAAAAGACATCGTGTGAACCCGGCCTAAGGCTCCGTTCACTTCACTGGCATCCAGGCGCGGCTAGCCGTTTTTTGAGGCGGCCTCCGCGTCAAAATCCTGACCAAAAACCCCGTCTGCACCCGGCCTAAAGTGGCAATGAGAATCCCTGCAGAGGTTGCCTAAATGGTGCATCTACCCCTGCTGTGGCCTCTCCCATTTAATCACTTCAATGAGATATAGGAGATCCTCAAGAACAGGAATAGATTCCGATAAGGCGAAGAACTAGAGTGTGCAGAATCACTGATCAAAAAGTCTAAAAGCCAGGCCATGTATGTAACCCATTGGGGCACGCTTAGGGCCACAATCTACTGACCAAACTGGAGAGCTGCTACAATATTGGCTGTCCCTATGGAAGGCCCAACTCATCTCTGAAATACAATTCTCTAAGGAAAACCGATGGTGCCCCTGCAGAGGGATTATCCAAGCTCAACCAGCCCTAAAACAGTCTGAAAAGTGATGGACGTTTTTAAAGGGACACTCCAGGACTATGATACGATTGCTGCAGCCTCTTCATGACTTGCCGGGTACACTGCAGTACAACTGTATAGTGGCTGCGCTTGCTAATGCAGCTCTTCCCCATTCACCTGAATGAGACTGAGCTGCAGCATGGCCGTGCAACCAATGGATATGACGTCACTGGCCTGAAGAGGAAGTGGAGCTCAAAATCCAAAATCCCAGACAACCCCACTTCCTGATCAGAATACACACCCCACCCTCTCTTATAAGCCTATGTAATTGCTTTGTTAGGTTTCAGTTCATTGGTTTCACGATTGTGGTATCTATCACATCAACGTGCCCAAATGGGACATATGGAAAGGGCCGTCTGTAGTACTGAGCGCCACGACGGAGCTACTGTAAACTGACCCCCAAGGCTACAACTACTCTGCGACTTCATGTCACATGACCAAAGATTACTGGGTTGCCCTGTGACTACTTCACTAACGTTAGTGAATAGAGTCGCAATTCGACCCTTGATGTGGACTCCTGAAGGAGTTTCAGGGCCAACCAGTGATCTTTGGTCACACAATATGAGATCCATTACCATCTATGATCTTGTTTGTCCTTGTCACTAGGTCCACTTTTTTTTTTATGTAGATTGTGAGCCCCACATAGGGCTCACAATGTCCATTTTTCCTTATCAGTATGTCTTTGGAGTATGGGATGGAAATCCACACAAACACGGGGAGAACATACAAACTCCTTGCAGATGTTTTTTTGCCCTTGGCGGGATTCGAACCCAGGACTCCAGCGCTGCAAGGCTGCAGTGCCAACCACTGAGCCACCGTGTGGCCACTAGTCCTACTTCTTGTAAAGCAAATTTCTCTTATAGGAATTCCCATGGGCCACCGATGAGGTTTCTCTATGACACATCAGATCGTTCCTCAGCAGTATTACATGAACTTGAGGAAGTTTTTTTCTTGTGACAAATTGTTCACATGCTTCTTATCTGTATCTTGATATGAGTAGCAGAACTGTATAGTTCCCCATTGTCATCTGACTTTCTGAGAGCTGAGATTGTGAATTGGTCACACTAAGATATTGTAGGGTAAAAGAGGAAACCAAGCGGCGTCCCTATACGCCATAGACCACCATGTTGTCTCTTTCTAATACCCCAGCAGCTTTAAGGGGTTCAGTACATCAGTCACCTCAATCCTTACTCAGGGACATTTCTAATATACAATCCATAAGACTAAATGATATCTTATCTGCAGTGGCGTAACTAAAGTCTTGTGGGCCCCGCTGCAATCTCTTGTACGGGGCCCCCTACCTAATCCCTACTGTGAATTCTTGATTATGATGGTTACGGGGATAAGGAGTTTAATCCACCTCAGTGTGGTTAGGGAAATCTGTGGGGCTCCTTGGCCTATGGGCCAGTTGGAAGCTGCAATCTCAATACTGATGCCAGGGCTTATGGGCCCCGATGCGACTGCACCCTCTGCACCCCCTCAAGTTACACCCCTGCTTATCTGCCAACACAACCCGATCACTGGATCAGATACTACAGTTTTATTATACCCTATACATAGAACAATACAGCCCCCAACATAACCCAACCACTGGATATGACATTAATACAACTCTACTAAACTGTACCCCAGGGGTTCGAAACCTGGTGCTCATGGGCCACATGAGACTGGTTTGACAGAACCGGGGGCCAATAGCACCCCTGACCTGGTTCTAAAACTTTCCGACTTTGAAGTCTGCATGCAACATTAAAGTGAATTTGTCATGGAAATTTACCCACTGAACTACCACTGCCACATAATACTATGGAGCCAATCCATTATATCTCCCTTTTTTTTTTTTTTTTTTTAAATTTCACCCATGTTTCTCCTCCAGCATATGAGCTGCTTGACGTCACAGTTCTAACACCGCTTCCATACACTTTTGCTGATACCTCCTCCTGTCACCTTTCCTTTCGCAGCTTCAGTGTAGATACTTACCTCTCTTTTCCCTAGCATTTCCCGCTCTCATCCCTTCCTTCAGATGCACTCCTGTAAAGTATCTGCCCCGCAGCAGGGGAAGAGAGCATGCCCAGGAGCAGTGAGGTACTGGGGGTCACAAAACTATATGGGGCCACTGCTGGCGGGACATTAAACTGTGCAGGTCCACAGCCAAGAGACATTAAACTGTGCAGGTCCACAGCCAAGAGACATTAAACTGTGTGGGGCCACTACTGGGGTACATGAGACTGTGTGGGACCACTACTGGGGTACATGAGACTGTGTGGAGCCACTACTGGGGTACATGAGACTGTGTGGGACCACTACTGGGGTACATGAGACTGTTTGGAGCCACTACTGGGGTACATGAGACTGTGAGGGACCACTACTGGGGTACATGAGACTGTGTGGGACCACTACTGGGGTACATGAGACTGTGTGGGACCACTACTGGGGTACATGAGACTGTGTGGGACCACTACTAGGGTACATGAGACTATGTGGAGTCACTACTGGGGTACATGAGACTATGTGGAGTCACTACTGGGGTACATGAGACTGTGTGGGGCCACTGCTGGGGTACATGAGACTGTGTGGGACCACTACTAGGGTACATGAGACTGTGTGGGGCCACTACTGGGGTACATGAGACTGTGTGGGGCCACTACTGGGGTACATGAGACTGTGTGGGGCCACTACTGGGGTACATGAGACTGTGTGGGACCACTACTGGGGTACATGAGACTGTGTGGGACCACTACTGGGGTACATGAGACTGTGTGGGACCACTACTGGGGTACATGAGACTGTGTGGGACCACTACTAGGGTACATGAGACTGTGTGGGGCCACTACTGGGGTACATGAGACTGTGTGGGGCCACTACTGGGTTACATGAGACTGTGTGGGACCACTACTGGGGTACATGAGACTGTGTGGGACCACTACTGGGGTACATGAGACTGTGTGGGACCACTACTGGGGTACATGAGACTGTGTGGGACCACTACTAGGGTACATGAGACTGTGTGGGACCACTACTAGGGTACATGAGACTGTGTGGGACCACTACTGGGGTACATGAGACTGTGTGGGACCACTACTAGGGTACATGAGACTGTGTGGGGCCACTACTGGGGTACATGAGACTGTGTGGGGCCACTACTGGGGTACATGAGACTGTGTGGGACCACTACTGGGGTACATGAGACTGTGTGGGACCACTACTGGGGTACATGAGACTGTGTGGGACCACTACTGGGGTACATGAGACTGTGTGGGACCACTACTAGGGTACATGAGACTGTGTGGGGCCACTACTGGGGTACATGAGACTGTGTGGGGCCACTACTGGGTTACATGAGACTGTGTGGGACCACTACTGGGGTACATGAGACTGTGTGGGACCACTACTGGGGTACATGAGACTGTGTGGGACCACTACTAGGGTACATGAGACTGTGTGGGGCCACTACTGGGGTACATGAGACTGTGTGGGGCCACTACTGGGGTACATGAGACTGTGTGGGACCACTCCTCTATTAATATCACCATACACTATACATAAAAGTGACCAGCATATGTGAGAATCGATTTGGACAGTGATTTTGTTTTACCTTCTTACGCTCCGCTCTCTGCCGCTCCCTGAACTCCTCCATCCTCTTGGCTTCTTCTCGTAGAGTCTGAGCCAGCTGAATGTGACTCTGACCAATGTTGTCAATCTCTGCCAAAAAAAACATTTAATTACAGAAGACAGAAAAGTGACGGCCCTGAACCAGTCTTGTTACATCTCAGCGTTAATCCAATTATCATCTATCAAGTCATTCTGAACCACGCATGGAAATCTCAGAAGGAGTAACTTGTTGTGATGGAACTCCTGACCCATGAACTTCATGTAACGTGTAGGTTGTTATCATTGACCTGAGAGAAACATGCTGGACGGTCTAAGAAGGTAAGAGTGGCCCAAAGGGGGTGCTGGTTTTCATTAAAGAGACCCTACAGGACTATGGAGACTTATCAACACTTCTGCTATGATGGGTCTGTAAGCCTTGGAAATCGGGCATCACTGCTCCCCTTCACTCTTCTTCTTTACTTGGATCCTATTTTGTCTCACAATACAACTAAAGTATAAAAACAAATAATTCTTTGTCTTCCAGGAGCTCAGTCACATCCCTCCTCCTCCTCAGAGTCCTGTGTATGGCTGGAAGACAATTCTCTGCAGCAGGAGCTTCTCCCCTTCTCCCTGTCTGCAATAGGATGCAAAGACTAATAAGCCCCAACCCTTTGTTAAGCCCTAAGCCCTGTCACTCTCCAGTCGTGTATGGATCAGATCAGCAGGAAATTAACTACAGAAGGGTGAACCTTCCAAGATTCGTTTCAGGTTTGGGTCACGGATTCGTTTTGGGTCAAACAAGTTTGGATAAACTCGGAAGTGAAAGGACCATACTCTGAGGTCTCTTCAGACCCCAGAGTATAATAGGTGGAGGCCCAGGGGAGGTGTAGAAAATAGAAACCTTTATACTCACCTTCCCTCACCTCTTTCGGGCTCTCTTGTGGTGTCCGGCCATCTCAGTGGGGTCACCGCAGAGACCCGTGATTGGGCCTCAGGTCACATGGGCATAGCTAGCAGCCTAGCATCATGACGTGAGTGCCTATGTGGTCACTGTGGCCCAATCACAGGCCTCAAAGGTGACGTTATCAGGAGAACACCAGATGCCGCAACAAACCCCAAAAGAGTTGAGGGAAGGTGAGTATCAAATCAAACAAGCTTTATTGGCACGTCCGAATAGATATTTGGCATTGCCAAAGCTAGTAAAGTGGGGGGGGGAGTTGGATTTGGGTGGGTGAGTGGTGGGTATGGGGGGGTGGGGTGGGTGGTTTGGGGTATAACAGTCCGTGGAGTCTCATCTTCCTCTTAGTTGGTGACCGCTATATGGGGAAGTGGGGTGGGTGGTTTGGGGTATAACAGTTCGTGGAGTCTCATCTTCCTCTTAGTTGGTGACCGCTATATGGGGAGGTGGGGTGGGTGGTTTGATGTATAACAGTCCGTGGAGTCTCATCTTCCTCTTAGTTGGTGACCGCTATATGGGGAAGTGGGGTGGGTGGTTTGGGGTATAACAGTTCGTGGAGTCTCATCTTCCTCTTAGTTGGTGACCGCTATATGGGGAGGTGGGGTGGGTGGTTTGATGTATAACAGTCCGTGGAGTCTCATCTTCTTCTTAGTTGGTGACTGCTATATGGGGAGGTGGGGTGGGTGGTTTGATGTATAACAGTCCGTGGAGTCTCATCTTCCTCTTAGTTGGTGACCGCTATATGGGGAGGTGGGGTGGGTGGTTTGGGGTATAACAGTCCGTGGAGTCTCATCTTCCTCTTAGTTGGTGACCGCTATATGGGGAGGTGGGGTGGGTGGTTTGGGGTATAACAGTTCGTGGAGTCTCATCTTCCTCTTAGTTGGTGACCGCTATATGGGGAGGTGGGGTGGGTGGTTTGGGGTATAACAGTCCGTGGAGTCTCATCTTCCTCTTGTTTGGTGACCGCTATATGGGGAGGTGGGGTGGGTGGTTTGGGGTATAACAGTCCGTGGAGTCTCATCTTCCTCTTAGTTGGTGACCGCTATATGGGGAGGTGGGGTGGGTGGTTTGGGGTATAACAGTCCGTGGAGTCTCATCTTCCTCTTGTTTGGTGACAGCTGAACAGTATAAACGTTTATTTTTTTTCCCTCCCCTGGGCCTCCACCTATTATACTCTGGGGTCCGAAGAGACCCAAGAGACCCAAGAAAGTAATAATTTACCGCAATTCATGTCGTAATTGACATTTTAATTAGTCTGAGAGAAATTCCAATCTGGAGAGAAATTCCAAATTGGAATATTCAGGTCAAATCCAGCTGAGAACGAATCAGTTCGCCCATCTCTAAAATTCCCCCCTGCCTTTGTTTCAGGAACCTTCAGGGCATTATAATCTCCTGATTCCTTGTAACACTTCTCTCTAGGTCGCTGTCCCTTTATGTACGAGCTCCTCTCGCTCGCTAGACCTTTGCTCATCCATGGAAGAGGCAGGTTAGTTATGTAAATAGTAAAATTAATGACAGTAATATTCACTTCCCTTTTCTAATAATTTGCCTAATAAAGAAAGTCTCCCTTTTGTCATAGAAGTAATTCCAGATAGGCTAATGGTGCAGGCAAATCTAGGAAGTGCAATAATAATACATGACACTATAGTGCCGGCCGCTGATAACTCAGAGGACAGAGACAAAAGCTGATAAGCTCTGCAACTTTTTGCAAAAAATATCCAATATTTTCAACAAAATCCAAATATGAGACTTTAAAAAAAATTTTTTGAGGGCACTGTAAAAAAAATACCTTATTAACAGATACAAACTTAAGACTTTCCAGTTCTATCCATCATATCCGTCCATTTGCATCTGTAATAAGGAAACTTTTTCCGACAAAAGAAACGACAGTGTGACCAAAGCCTAGGGCCCCATGCACATGATGGAAAATAGACAGGAAAAGTAGGTCCTGCCTTGGCCAGAGATCCCAGCCCAAACTCAGTCTGGATACCCGGACGCCCTGTATCTAAGTGATCTATGGAGTCTCTGTCCTGTACAGTAGAACTGTGGGGTTCAGGGGTGGGCCCACAGGGGACTGTGGTAGGGGGCCACCGGCGGGGGCTGTTATCATGCACCGCGGAGGGGGGCCAGTGGGGCGCGCTGGCAGGAGTAGCGGCAGCGGGTGCGCCGCAGCTGGGGAAGGACATGGGCGTGGAAGCGCCTGCGGGGGGAAAGAGGGTTCAGAGGTGGGCCCGCAGGGGACTGTGATAGGGGGGCACCGGCAGGGGTGTGTGTGTGTCTTGAACCGGCAGGGGCCGTTGTCGTGTGCCGCGGAGGGGGGCCGGTGGGGCGCACTGGCAGGACTAGCGGTGGCAGGTGCGCCACGGCGGGAGAAGGACATGGGCACGGGAGCGCCTGCGAGGGGAAAGAGGCCAGGTGCGTTGAGGAGGGTGGGCCCGCAGGTGCGCTGGACGTGGGTCGCGGAGGGAGTGAGGGGGCGGCGGACGAAGTCGCGGGTAATGCTAGTTGCTTATAAACCTTATGCAAACAGATTAGTAGCCGTCCTCTCTGCTGAGGCCTGGTTCACATCTACACATGGGTTTCCATTCGGAGGGTCCGCTTGGAAACCCCCCAAATGGAAACCTAATCTGCATAAAAAAGTGGCTACCTTACCAAATATTATAATGGGGTCCGCGTAGATTCCATTCAGTTTCCGCCCGAAAAGATTGAAAAATGCAGAGAGAAAAGCGCAATGCCCATACGGAGACCGGGCGCACATGTGAAACGAGCCTCACATACAGTCCTATGAAAAAGTTTGGGCACCCCTATTAATCTTAATCATTTTTAGTTCTAAATATTTTGGTGTTTGCAACAGCCATTTCAGTTTGATATATCTAATAACTGATGGACAGAGTAATATTTCAGGATTGAAATGAGGTTTATTGTACTAACAGAAAATGTGCAATATGCATTAAACCAAAATTTGACCGGTGCAAAAGTATGGGCACCCTTATCATTTTATTGATTTGAATTCCCCTAACTACTTTTTACTGACTTACTGAAGCACAAAATTGGTTTTGTAACCTCAGTGAGCTTTGAACTTCATAGCCAGATGTATCCAATCATAAGAAAAGGTATTTAAGGTGGCCAATTGCAAGTTGATCTCCTATTTGAATCTCCTCTGAAGAGTGGCATCATGGGCTACTCAAAACAACTCTCAAATGATCTGAAAACAAAGATTGTTCAACATAGTTGTTCAGGGGAAGGATACAAAAAGTTGTCTCAGAGATTTAACCTGTCAGTTTCCACTGTGAGGAACATAGTAAGGAAATGGAAGACCACAGGGACAGTTCTTGTTAAGCCCAGAAGTGGCAGGCCAAGAAAAATATCAGAAAGGCAGAGAAGAAGAATGGTGAGAACAGTCAAGGACAATCCACAGACCACCTCCAAAGAGCTGCAGCATCATCTTGCTGCAGATGGTGTCACTGTGCATCGGTCAACTATACAGCGCACTTTGCACAAATAGAAGCTGTATGGGAGAGTGATGAGAAAGAAGCCGTTTCTGCACGTACGCCACAAATAGAGTTGCCTGAGGTATGAAAAAGCACATTTGGACAAGGCAGCTTCATTTTGGAAACAAAAATTGAGTTGTTTGGTTATAAAAAAAAGGCGTTATGCATGGCGTCCAAAAAGAAACAGCATTCCAAGAAAAACACTTGCTACCCACTGTAAAATTTGGTGGAGGTTCCATCATGCTTTGGGGCTGTGTGGCCAATGCCGGCATCGGGAATCTTGTTAAAGTTGAGGGTCGCATGGATTCCACTCAGTATCAGCAGATTCTTGAGAATAATGTTCAAGAATCAGTGACGAAGTTGAAGTTACGCCGGGGATGGATATTTCAGCAAGACAATGATCCAAAACACCGCTCCAAATCCTCAGGCATTCATGCAGAGGAACAATTACAATGTTCTGGAATGGCCATCCCAGTCCCCAGACCTGAATATCATTGAACATCTGTGGGATGATTTGAAGCGGGCTGTCCATGCTCGGCGACCATCTAACTTAACTGAACTTGAATTGTTTGTCCAAAATACCTTCATCCAGGATCCAGGAACTGATTAAAAGCTACAGGAAGCGACTAGAGGCTGTTATCTTTGCAAAAGGAGGATGTACTAAATATTAATGTCACTTTTCTGTTGAGGTGCCCATACTTTTGCACCGGTCAAATTTTGGTTTAATGCATATTGCGCATTTTCTGTTAGTACAATAAACCTCATTTCAATCCTGAAATATTACTGTGTCCATCAGTTATTAGATATATCAAACTGAAATGGCTGCTGCAAACACCAAAATATTTAGAACAAAAAATGATTAAGATTAATAGGGGTGCCCAAACTTTTTCATAGGACTGTATCTGTTGTATAACTTGTGGCAACTTGTATTACATCACAGTGTTGTTCCTCTGTTGTTCCTACTAGAAATTTAGGAATAGATTGAGAGCTGGGGGTTCCCTATACAGGCTGACACTGTCCAATCAGAGCAGCCACAGTCACCCCCATTGACAAGGGGAATGGCGACACCTAAACTCAGTTCCATGTAAGCAAACAATTGTGAAAATATTACAGCTAAACAATAAAAAAAAATACTCACGTTGTTTGAAGACATCCAAGGACCTCTTAAGTGTGCTGTGGAAAAGAAATACGGAGTGGGTTACTTTAAATATAGCTTCCGATTATCTTTCTTAAAGGGGTCTTCCACTAATAGTTATCTTCTGAAATTGACTGCATCACAGCTTCTGATAGACCAATTTGGAAAGAATCCTTGAGAAATTACTGTCTAAAGACCCTCAACTGTCTCAAGATCCTCAACCCTCCGCGTAACTAGGAATGGCAGGGCCCCGTGACGAATTTTTGATATGGGCCACTCCAACCCCCCACACCAGCCACCTACCCCTTCCCCCTAAAAAAAACCCTGACGGCCTTTCCCCCGCATTCCTGCACACAGTATTATGTCCCATAGTGGCCTCTGCACACAGTATTATCCCCCATAGTGGCCCCTGCACACAGTATTGTACCCCATAGTGACCCCTGCACACAGTATTATGTCCCATAGTGGCCCCTGCACACAGTATTATGCCCCATAGTGGCCCCTGCACACAGTATTATGTCCCATAGTGGCCCCTGCACACAGTATTATCCCCCATAGTGGCCCCTGCACACAGTATTATACCCCATAGTGGCCCCTGCACACAGTATTATGTCCCATAGTGGCCCCTGCACACAGTATTATACTCTATAGTGACCCCTGCACACAGTATTATGCCCCATAGTGGCCCCTGCATACAGTATTATGCCCCATAGTGGCCCTTGCACACAGTATTATCCCCATAGTGGCCCCTGCACACAGTATTATGCCCCATAGTGGCCCCTGCACACAGTATTATCCCCCATAGTGGCCCCTGCACACAGTATTATGCCCCATAGTGGCCCCTGCACACAGTA
Source organism: Leptodactylus fuscus (assembly GCF_031893055.1). NCBI lineage: Eukaryota > Metazoa > Chordata > Amphibia > Anura > Leptodactylidae > Leptodactylus > Leptodactylus fuscus. The sequence goes on along the minus strand of NC_134265.1, from coordinate 26,764,511 downwards.
TTATGTCCTATAGTGGCCCCTGCACACAGTATTATTCCCCATTGTGGCCCCTGCACACAGTAGTATGCCCCATAGTGGCCCCTGCACACAGTATTATGTCCTATAGTGGCCCCCGCACACAGTATTATGTCCCATAGTGACCTCTGCACACAGTATTATCGCCCATAGTGGCCCCTGCACACAGTATTATGCCCCATTGTGGCCCCTGCACACAGTATTATCCCCCACAGTGGCCCCTGCACACAGTATTATCCCCCATAGTGACCCCTGCACACAGTATTATGTCCCATAGTGGCCCCTGCACACAGTATTATCCCCCATAGTGGCCCCTGCACACAGTATTATGAGCCATAGTGTCCCCTGCACACAGTATTATGCCCCATAGTGGCCCCTGCACACAGTATTACGCCCATAGTGACCCCACAAACAGTATTATGCCCCATTGTGGACCACCCTTAAACAATTATTATACTCTGGAGTCTTTTCAGACCGCAGAGTATAATAATCGGAGGTCCAGGGGAGTTGAGGGAACACTGAAAACACTGGGTCTGGGCCTGTAACTTGCTGGAGTTACTCATTAAGTGACTTCCAAAGGCTATTGTGTGCACTGGATTTTATCTACGGGTATCAGAGTACAGGGGGCTGAATACTTTTGCACGTCAAACTTTTCAGATTTTCATTTGATTCAAATTTTGAAATGCATGTATCATTTTCCTTCCACTTCACAATTATCGGATACTTTGTGTTGGTTATCACTTAACATCTCAATAAAATACATTTAAGTTTGTGGTTGTCAGGTGACAAAATGTGATAAAACACAGGGAGTATGAATACTATTGCCAAGCCACTGCAGATAATGTATTGTAGGCTCAATACGATCAGAAAAAGGCTCACTCACTTTATTTCAGTTTGACCACACGGTTTCTTCTTGGTTAAATTAACCAGATCTTTCCCATATCTCTCTTCTATTGCTGCCCTGCAGAAGGTAACACGCCAGGTTATTCTATATACTTATCTGAAACCAATCACATTGTTCAGATATCTATCTATCTATCTATCTATCTATCTATCTATCTATCATCTATCTATCTCCTATCTATCTATCTATCTATCTATCTATCTATCTATCTATCTATCTATCTATCATCTATCTATCTATCTATCTATCTCCTATCTATCTATCTATCTATCTATCATCTATCTATCTATCTATCTCCTATCTATCTATCTATCATCTATCTATCTATCTATCTATCTATCTATCTATCATCTATCTATCTCCTATCTATCTATCTATCTATCTATCTATCTATCTATCATCTATCTATCTATCTATCTCCTATCTATCTATCTATCTATCATCTATCTATCTATCTATCTATCTATCTATCTATCTCCTATCTATCTATCATCTATCTATCTATCTATCTATCTATCTATCTATCTATCATCTATCTATCTATCTATTTATCTATCTATCTCCTATCTATCTATCTATCTATCTATCTATCTATCTATCTATCTATCATCTATCTATCTATCTATCTATCTCCTATCTATCTATCTATCTATCATCTATCTATCTATCTATCTATCTATCTCCTATCTATCTATCTATCTATCTATCTATCATCTATCTATCTATCTATCTATCTATCATCTATCTATCTATCTATCTATCTCCTATCTATCTATCTATCTATCTATCTATCTATCTATCGCCTATCTATCTATCTATCTATCTATCTATCTATCTCCTATCTATCTATCTATCTATCTATCTATCTCCTATCTATCTATCTATCTATCTATCTATCTATCTATCTATCATCTATCTATCTATCTATCTATCTATCTATGTTCTATCTATCTATCTATCTATCTATCTCCTATCTATCTATCTCCTATCTATCTATCTATCTATCTATCTATCTCCTATCTATCTATCTATCTATCTATCTATCTATCTATCTATCTATCTCCTATCTATCTATCTATCTATCTCCTATCTATCTATCTATCTATCTCCTATCTATCTATCTCCTATCTATCTATCTATCTATCTATCTATCTATCTATCTATCTCCCTCCTATCTATCTATATATCTATCTATCTATCTATCTCCTATCTATCTATCTATCTATCTATCTATCTATCTATCTCCCTCCTATCTATCTATCTATCTATCTATCTATCTCCTATCTATCTATCTATCTATCTATCTATCTATCTATCTATCTCCTATCTATCTCCTATCTATCTCTCTATCTATCTATCTATCTATCTATCTATCTCATATCTATCTATCTATCTATCTATCTATCTATCTATCTCCTATCTATCTATCTATCTATCTATCTATCTATCTATCTATCTATCTCCTATCTATCTATCTATCTATCTATCTATCTATCTATCTCATATCTATCTATCTATCTATCTCCTATCTATCTATCTATCTATCTATCTATCTATCTATCTATCTATCCCGCATTAGCTATAATGAATGTATCACATACCTTTCCTTTAAGAATTCTTCAAACTCCTTGCAGTTCTTTCTGCCATTATTCATGTGCTGGAGCAGCGTGTCATATCCCAGGGTACTGGTGATGTCTGTACTCTGCAGGAGGGAGAACAGCTTGGTCACATCCATGTAAAAGTAAGATTTAAACAGTTTGGATGGATCCGCTCTACATATATAATGGATACATTTGACACATTTGCAGCAATACTGGCATACACTTGGATGGGACTGAGCTGCAATGAGGCAAGGTGACCAATAAATGTGATGTCGCAGAGCTTGTGATATGGATATTGCTTCCTATAGCTGTAGGACCCCCCGACAGATCTTCAATGGATGACCTATCCTAAGGAAAGGTCATCAACTGCAACGTCATAGAAAACCCCTTTAGGCTAAGTTCCCACGGGACAACCCGCAGCTATAAAGCGCTGTGGGGAAAACCGTGGCAGGAACGCATTGCGGTTCTTCCTGAAGCGCTTTAAACAGAAAGTTCACAGAATTTTCCTCTCTGGATTTTCTGTTACAATTATGTCTTATGGAGAAGCTGCCGGCGTTTCCGTAGATATAATTGACATGCTGCGGTTTCCAAAACCAGCTGGTTTTTCCCGCGGCGTTTCCTCCAAGGGCGTTTTCTTTGGTAGCCATCCAAAGTGTAATAAAGAATCAGAATATACATATAATATCCGACGAGGTGTCAGGACGGCAGATATAAGGGTGACTCATATGTAAAAACATGGCAGGGGAATTGCCCTATTGCTCGGGGAAAGGTCCACCCCGTGACTGTACAAGGCAGGTTTGGCGAGTTTCGTGTGTTGTGGGTGACATGTCTTACACCCCGAGCTTCCTTCATTCACTCATGTGTAATTTACTTCTTATACATAAGTTTAGCCCTGGAGATCTACGTATAGCGTGAAACACCGGACAATGAACATGGCTGGCGTCCATAATCTCTATAGAGAGGACATATCTCTATATTTTATTAAACTGAATCAGCTGGAGGGGAACATTAGCAATGGGGGTAGTTGGAGGGGGCAATAAATAAATAGCAGATGAAGTGGGACAATAAATGGTGGGAAACTAGAAGCAGACATTAAACCGTAGGGGTAGCTGGAGGGTGACATTAAACTGGGGGCAACTAGAGGCAGACAGGTCCCCCTCCAGCTCCTCCCATGGTTTAATGCCCTCTCCAGTTATCCCCCAGTTTAAGTGCCCCCTTTATCTGCTCCATTTCATGTCCCCTCCTCCATCTCTGTCCCCGGTTTCATCCCCCCCTCCATTTCTCCCTCAGTTTCATATCCCCTTTCATCTGCCCCCAGTTTCATGTCCCCCCTCCATCTCTGCCCCCAGTATAATGACAAACACAGACAGACACACACACACTCTCTCTCTCCATCTTGCATTTTACATCCCCCTTCCCCCTCCCTTCTCGGTACCTGCACGGGACACTGACATGCCCACCTAGTCACGTGGCCATGTGATGTCACACAAGATCCTTGAACCATAGTCGAGCGTTCCTCCGATCACCGCAGCCTCTTATCTGTTATAAGAGCAGGCAGTGATTGGAGGAATGATTGATCAGTAAATCATTAAAGGGAAATAGCGGGACATATAGGGAGCTGCGCAGGACGGCGGGACAGGGGCAGGAAAGCGTGAGTGTCTCGCGGAAATCAGGACGATTGGGCGGTATGGGTTCACATCTGCGCTGGGATCTCCATCCTTCAGGGGACCCGAACCACGAACGGTGAAGAGCCAGTCGGCTAAAACAGTGGTTTCCCGTGGACAAATGCAAACCCCATAGACTATAATGGAGTCCACCGGGTGTCCGTTGGGTCTCCGCCATTTTTATACTGAAAATTAAAACTCTGTGCAGGACTTTTCTTTCCTGCAAAGACTCCGATGCAGATGTGAACCTAGTCTAACCTGCACTGTCACACGTCAATCTGTTCTTCTGGTCAATTGTTGGAACCTTGTGATGAGATTGTAGTTCCGATGTATGCCATGACAGCCAGGAGGCCGAGCAATGCCTCCTGACTGCCTTCCTCTATTTCAGAAAGGGAGCCTATTTGCAATGTAGTGTGCAATGCAATTTATTGCAGTGGGTTCAAGTCCCCTTGTGGGACAGGAAAAAAACCTTAATGAAAAACAAAATTTTATTTTTTTTTTTTTTTAATGCATTTTGGTCACTTCGCTTCCCCACAAAAAAAAACACTATCAAAAAGTCATACAAACCAAACATTGGTACCAATAAAAACAACTACAAATTGCCCCACAAATAAAGACCCCTCCCTGACAAATTTTCAACTAAACGGTAAAGAAAAAGTTATTGGCACAAAAATACGGTGACCCACGGATTGTTCATTTTTTAAAAATGACATTTTATCAGTAAACATGGTAAAAAATAATAAAAAACAATATAAATATGGTATCGCCGTCATCGGAATGACCGGCCGCACAAAGCCGCCATGTTGTTTTTAATGCAGAGTGACAAAATGCAAAAAAATAATGATAAGATTGTTTGTTTTTTTCACATGGATCCCCCTAAAACACTAACAAAAGCTAACAAAAATATTATATGTACCCCACAATAGCGCCACGAGAAAGTTCAAATCATCACGCAAAGAATGAGCCCCCTTAGCTATGTCGACAGAAAAATAAAAAGTTATGAATTTTGGAAGATAGGGAAGGAAAATAGGAAACGTCCAAACTACCATGCGTCCTTAAAAGGTTAACACTCTGAAATGAATTGGGGAGGAGATCAAAAGCCATGTCAGGGAATGTTAGGCCCCGTTCACATGGGGATCGGAAGGGCGGATTTTGGGGAGCTGCGTCACTCTCAGGCCAAAATCCGCCTGCCATGACTGCCGTGGCTTCCGATAGTCGCGGCTTTTCCCTCCGGAGTAGACTCAAATGAATGGGCTGACTCTGGGGTTGCTGTCGCGAAGCAGATGCCATGGCTCCATGAGCCGCAGAATCCGCCTGAAGAAAGAGGAGCCCGCTTTTTTCCGCTAGCGGCAACATGCCGCTAATGGTAAAAAGATCGTGAGCGGTCTCCATAGACCACCATTGTGAGGGCGCGGATTATGACGTGGATTCCGCGCCATAATCCGCCCCCTCTGTGTCCATGTGAACAGGTCCTTATATCACTGGAATCGTAGATGAGGCTTGGAACAAACGTGGTTGGGAAATCTCTAGTAAGTGAATATAAGCCTGGCTGGGATAACACGTCTACCCCAGGATACAATGGAAGTAATTTGAGGGTGGGCTACATGGACTGGGGGGACTTTCTGCCATCAGCCTTCTGTGCTTCTATGTAACATGGAAGCCTATGGCCAACGTATGCAGCTTTATGGGGTACAGTTGTGGATGTTAGTAGCTTGCACTCAGTTCACATAGTGGCAGCATAACCAAAAACTGTGACACCAAGTAATGAAAAAATCCAATTTTCTAGAAAAAAAATTCAATGATCTTCTGTTTGTCTCAGGTCCGCTGAGAAGTGAAACTGCGTCTAGTTACATTTAATTTTTTTTACGTTCCACCAGTATTTCTATTCCGGACCCCCCTTTATGAAGTCCGTGTGCACTAACAGAGCATAGAGACGGGTTTATTATGCTCCATGACCAGGGTTTTTTGACCCACAGCACAGTCACCTTTGGACTTATTGCAGTTTTTCCTGGTTATACAGCCCAAATGTTTTCTCGCTTAGTTTCCTCATGCTTTACATTCCATTTTTTCCTGCAAATACAGAATATCTCATCCTGCATCCTGGAGAGGACTGTATAGATCTTGGGTACAGTATACAGTGTGATGACGCTGAAGGCATATTATAACTTTTGTGGTTTTACCTGCATTTGTGAGCTGCAGTACCAGATACAGCCACAACCACATGTGTGGCGCTGTAATCAGTAAACAAGAATTAGACACCAAACAATAAAATATCGATACTCTACACCTATTCAACATGAACTGAGCCATTTATAGAAGCGGCAGTGGTTGCAGTCGCATCCAGACTATTGTATCATTGGATTGAAAGAAGCAGGATGAATCGCCCGCCATCTAGACCATGGCCTAGCTCTTAGGAGGTGTTGGACGCTCCAGATTGCCCAAGCAGATCATCAGTAGAGAGGATTGTTTGATCTGCCAACAGTCACAAGTAGCTGCCACAGTCCTGTCCACCATCCAGACACAGAGGGCGCCATCATTACACACCACTGCCTCTATCCGGAACATTTACAGGTACCTAGCTCCGGTTGTGTCCTGCCATTGATAGCCAGCCACCATCGCCTTTGGTTGCAGGTTTGTTTGTTGTTTTTTTTTTTTGGGGGGGGAGGGTCTATGACCAGCCACAATAGTAATGTATAGAATCTCCCATAAAATAGTGAAAAAAAAGAAGCTTTAAAAAATATAATAACAAAACTAAGTAAATAAAAGTTGTAAATCCCTCCTTTCCCTAGAATACATATAAAAGTAGAGAATGACTGTGACACACAAACACATTAGGTCTCCCTGTGTCTGACAGTGCCCGGTCTACTGAATATAGGGGATCTACAGTGCTCCTGTTCCACCAGGAAGGGGTTAATAGGAGCACTGCAGATCCCCTATATACAGCCAGACTGAATTCCAAGTGGGGGAAGAAAAAAAAACAGTCCTCAAGCTCAGGGAAGGGGCAGACAGACAACCAAACACCCCCTCCCCTTTCCCAGCAACTATTGCACCCAAAAACTCCGACCATTTTAATTTTTGAAATTTTCCAGTAGCTGCTGCATTTCCCCCCTCGGTTTATACTCGAGTCAATAAGTTTTCCCAGTTCTTTGTGGTAAAATTAGGGGCCTCGGCTTATACTCGGGTCGGCTTATACTCGAGTATATACGGTAACATGTATAATAATGATACAATATCTCTATGGATTCTTCTGCACCAAGTAAGAAGCATTTTAGGACAGAGGAACAGAGAATATAAAGAGAAACTGGGGGCTGCAGTTTATTTTTACTTCAAGGAAAATCTGAACTGCTAATGGACATACGCAGGAAGACTTATTTTAACACTAGCCTCTGCCCGCGACTTCATCTGCAGGTTGTTAGCGTAGATGATCCGCCTATATTCCGCAAATTGCTGCTGTCGATGGTTTGCCTGCTTCAGCATTTCGGCAGCTCTCAAGCTGTCCTGCTGCTGAACTTGTTCCTCACACCGTGCCTGTGATTGTTCCGGCATCTCAGCAGCTCGCTAGGACGCCATATAATGAGCATGTTGTTGGTGTTGATGATCCGCCTCCTCCGGTGTTTTTTGACAGCTGTCAAGCTGGCCTGTCGCTGAACTCGTTCCTCGCGCTGTGCCCATGATTGTTTCAGCATCTCAGCAGCTCGCTGGGACACCATATAATGAGCATGTTGTTGGTGTTGATAATCCGCATGCTCCGGTTATTCGGCAGCTCTCAAGTTGGCCTGCTGCTGAACTTGTTTCTCGCACTGTGCCCGTGAATGGTCTGGCATATCAGCTGCTCGCTGGGATGCCATATAATGAGTGTGTTGTTGGCGTCGATAATCCCCCTCAGCTCAGCTTGAGGAGAACTCTGTGACTTCTGGCTTCCTTCATAGCTATCGTTGTTTGCGACAAATTAGGTTCTCTTTTTCCAGGAATGTTTAAAATTGGCAAACTGCCAATTTAGATTAAAGGTGTTTGCCCATGTCAGTTTGTCAGCACTGCCTGGAGCAGATCAAATAATATGCAAATGCTTGTACACAATCCACTGAGGGTTAGCTGAGTGTTTACACAGACCTGGCTTTATCAGAACCTGAGATAAGCTGCTAATATAAGTATAATATAGTATGTGAACATTAATTCCAGTCGTGAAGCCATGTCATTTACCGGGATAAAAAATAGTCTATGTGTTAATCGAGGTTATAAACTATCTATGTGCCAAATTTCATTCAAATCCATTCAGCCGTTTTTGCGTGACTGAGGAACAAGCATCCAAACTTTCACATTTATAATAGTAGGATAGGATAATAATAATAGTAGGATATGTTAATATGTTTATAGTTGTGGACCGAGGTCATTGTGCAATGCAAGCGTGCAAGCAAAGTGTGAAATCTAAGTGTGCATTCAGAATTACACCAGAATGGAAGTATACTGCCATCCAACATTTATATTTGTCATCTGACCCTGCTCTATCCTTCATCCACAGGTATGTTTCTCCAAGATTTCTCTCGTGCATCCCCCATACTCTGGAACTCCTTACCACAACACATAAGACTGACCCCCACAATCACAGGATTCAAGAAGGCCCTGAAGACTCACCTATTCAGGAAGGCCTACAACCTCCAATAACACTATCACCGCACCGCCATCTGTACAGTCTCCCCCTCTCCTTCTGTCTCTACCCCCCTTCCCTCATAGATTGTAAGCCCTCGCGGGCAGGGCCCTCTACCCCACTGTGCCAGTCGGTCACTGTTAGTATTATATATGTTTGTATATTTTGTGTATTGTATGTAACCCCCAAATGTAAAGCACCATGGAATTAATATAATAATGTAAAGCACCATGGAATTAATATAATAATGTACAGCACCATGGAATTAATATAATAATGTAAAGCACCATGGAATTAATATAATAATGTATAGCACCATGGAATTAATATAATAATGTATAGCACCGTGGAAATAATATAATAATGTACAGCGCCATGGAATTAATATAATAATGTATAGCACCGTGGAAATAATATAATAATGTACAGCGCCATGGAAACAATATACAACACCATGGAATTAATGGTGCTATATAAATGAATAAATAAATAAATTAATTAATAAATTAATAATAATAATTTAGTGATATAAATAAGATGCCAAGGTTATACCAGCATGCTCCATATCACTATATACAAGAAGATGTATAACATACCAGCTGTACATATAATCATATAGGGGCATAACTACCGGGGTAGCAGGGGCTCTATTCAGAGTATAATGATCGGAGGCCCAGGAGAGGTAAAAGAACATAAAAAATAGTGTTACTTACCTCTCCGGGCAGGCTTGGGGCCTAGTTGTGTGACGTCCTAGGTCATGTGACGTCCCGGACATCATTAAAGATGGACAACACCACCGAGGAGTGCAGCCGAGCCGGAGATAGGTAAGTGATAGTGTTTTTTATTTTGGTCTCTGATTATTATACTCTGTCGTCGGTCATGGGGAGGGGGGTCATGTCGAAAGTTCGCCACAGGGCCCCACTATTCCTAGTTACGCCAGGTTATACCAGCATGGTCCATATCACTATATACAAGAGTCTTATACAAGATGGAAACAGTTTTGTACAGTTTTCACATCCACGTTATTTTGCTGAACGTTTTGGCAGAACCTTCGGCCAAAGAGGTGGAAAATCCAGTTTAACAAAAAAAACAAACAACTGCAGACAGATAATGGATTAATGACTAACTACTACCGATAATCTCCTATATATTGAGCCAGTGTCCCCGGGCCAAGAGGAAGTAGCAGGATCCCACAGCAGCAGTATACATGGGGGGTGAGACTGAGGAGTAATACGGGATGTCCCATTACATGGGGTTTTTATTTGTTAAAATTGGCTGCCGACGACAGCATGTCGATGTAAAAATTATTTTGGCATCAGATCAGTGTCCTATTAAAGCTAAACAGCCCTGCAAAGTGATGTATTTACATGGGACTGCATGTTGAAGGAAGCTGGGGGGTAGTGATGCATTTATGTGGGACTGTATCGTTGAAGGTCTGTGGATTGGATTGATGTTTAGGGTGGGATAAAAGTCACTGGGGTGTCGTTGGCATCAAGGGAGACAAGATCGTTTTGGGTTCTGCTGGCATCTGAGCGCAGGGGTCCTTAAAATGGGGGTAACCAGAGGGGGACATTAAGCTGGGGGTAACCAGAGGGGGACATTAAACTGTGGGGTTAACTGGTGAGGGACATTCAATTGGGACAACTAAAGGGGGACATTAAACTGTGGGCTTATCTGGAGGAGGACATTAAACTAAGGGCAACTGGATGAGGACATTAAACTGGGGCAGCTGGAGGGGGACGTTAATGTCCCCCTCTAATTACCCCCAGTTTAATGTCCACCTCCAGCTGCCCCCATGGTTTAATTCCCCCCTCTGGTTGCCGCAATTTAATGTTCCCTACCAGCTAACCCCACAGTTTAATGTCCCCCTTTAGTTGCCCACAGTTTAATGTCCTCCTACAGCTGCCCCCACAGTTTAATGACCCCCTCCAGCTACCCCCAGAATTTATGTTCATAAGACTAAAGGACCCTTGATGACGTCATAAAAGGTCCTTTAGTGGACAGAGCTATATAGGATTGAACAGGACAGTGTGGAAGCGGAGTCTAATGGAAGGTGAGGAGAGGTTTAACACATAGGCTACTTTGTATCTCGGTAAATGACATGGCTTCATGATGTTCATACTAGACTTAAGGACCCTTTATGATGTCATCAAAGGTCCTTCAGCCATCTAGGATAGGATCACACTATTGTGTGGGCGGAGCTACATAGGATTGAACAGTGTGGAAGCTACTGGCAATGGATTGTAATGGAAGATGAGGAGAGAAGAGAACGTGTGAGCAAGAGAGTGATATGGGGGTGCAAGAGTGGAGAATGGGGGTGTAGGCATTGTGTGGGCAAGAGGGGTATATGGGGTATAGACTTTGTGTGAGTAAGAGGGGGGAATGTGGGGTTCAGGCTCTGATGGGGGGTGAGAACTGTGCCAAATTTCATCCAAAACCATTCAGCCGTTTATAACAAAGAAGCTGCTCAGAGATGTATCACAACTGGGTATGCTGTTCATATGCAGAGCTGTAGCAGGGCCGAAATGCCGGAGCAGGCGGATCATCGACAGCAGCAATTTGATAAATATAAGCGGATCATCACAAACAACATGCAGACGAAGTCGCGGGCAGAGGCAAGTATTTAAAAAATTTCAGGTTCAGCAGAACCTTCAATTTTGTAGGCACACTCCCATGAACTATTACTATACTCTGGGGTCTTTTCAGAGGTGACCAAAACTCTGGTTTTTATTTTTCGCTCACCTCCCCCCGCGCCTACGATCATTATACTCTGGGGTCAGAAGAGACCCCTGAGTATAATAATAGCCGTATTTATTGGGGTGTGTGAGAAAATGTATGAGGTCGTGAGCCTCAAAACTCTGCATTGCAACCCAGGCTCACTGAAGATAAAGATAGTGAATATGTTTGTGTAGGCATGGGTGGTACACGGCCATCATCCATGTGCCATCTGTGCTGATCAGCCACTGACCCTCGCAACGCTCCTCTGGAAAAAAGGTCAAATATTCCAAATAGATATCTATAGGCAATGTGCGATTATAGATCTGTGGAAGAGTCGGACGTTGACGTTGGTCTCAGGCTGACCACATGGCAACTTTTTATTACAATGGGTATTCAAAGTGGCATCATCAGGAGGGGTCAAGGGTCAGGTTGGCTCATCGTGGGAGGACATGGTGGTTAATCCAGGGGGTTAGTGTACCATACCACCAGGAGATGTCCTATCTCCGACTGCTCCAGGAAGGCTGCACAGAGAGGAACCCCAAGGTGCGGTGTCCCTCAGGACAGGCTGGGAAATTCAGTGGGAGCTGCAGGGGAAATAAGTGACACAAGGGAAACAGACTTTCCTGCATCCATGGGATTCAGGAAAAAGAGAAGGGCCCAAGAGAGGCTAGAACGGGACTAGAAGCCCGAGAAGCCTGGGAGGACAGCGGGCTTAGTTGAAGCCTAGTCCCCGATGTACCAGCGATTTGAGTAGAAAGCCACAGCCGATGGAAAGGTACCCCAGGCATAGAAGACCCAAAGAGGGCTGAAGAAGAACCTTGCATTTAGGAGTGGGGTCACCAGCATTCTGGCTGCTGATGCAGCAGTGGGGACTAGGTGACCAGTGAGGGGCTCCTTAACAGGACACAGTGCCCGCAGAGGGGTGCGACTAGTGTGGTGTACATGCTGAAGACCCTCCTGCACCTCAAAGGAAAATAAAAACAATACAAGACAGAAGATCTTAGTCAGGTCATGTCTGCCTCCTACATGAGATCCTTTATCATTCCTCGTGTCGGCCTCTAGGGCGCCAGGTCTATCCCCATGGTGCCGTGTCCCCCAATGAAATACATTTCTGCTTTAGGAATTTGAAGCAATTTTTGATGTTGACACTCCAAAATCTGACCCCCTAATGGCCCGGGCCCTGTGGCAGCCGCCTCCGCTGCCTCTATGGTAGTTACGCCCCTGTGTCCACTGTAAGAATATCATGGCTGGGTTTCTGACCATAGAAAGATCCTGCATGGTCGTGTCCATTGACAAACGATCAAGGCAAAAGACGTCACCTCTAAGGGCTAGTTCACATGGGGGAAGTTGGCAGTGGATTTTGACAAGGAATCCGCCTCAAAATACGCTGCCAAAAACGGCTCCCATTGCTAGCTAGTAGCGGAAAAAAGAAGCGAGCTGCCCTATCTTGCCACGGATTCCGCAGCTGAATCAGCCGTGGCGCAAGGCTCCGGCCTATTCATTTGGGCCTAATCCATCGCGGAATGCCGCAATGGGATGCCAGTGCACGGAATGTGTACACGCGTCGTTTCTGTTACGGTTTTTCCTCAGGATAGGCTCTTCTCAGCCCCTGAATGGGAATAAACACGTTTCATTGACAGCAAGCAGAGATCTCGAAAATGGGAACCTTACTAGAAAGCCGCCAAACCTTTTACTGTACAATGAGGAAACTTTGACAATAGACCGAATGACCCCTGTGTAATAGAAAGTACTGAGTCACCTTTCACAGACAACCATACGATTCATAGTACCTGAACGCCATAAACATGGCCCATAAAGTGAGAATAGCGTGCCCTTCACCAAGTACAGGAACAATGGCCCTGACTGCAGCTCCTTCAGCTTTGCCCCAATTTCATAAAACAGGAATCACCGGTTTAGCGGAGTTGTGTCCTACAGCACGACAGCTAAGCGAGCGGCGGAAAGAGGAAGCAGAGCTGCAAGTCAGGGTTTCATCATATTCATTTCTGTTTGTCTCAATTCGGTTGTGGTTTCTTAAAGAAAACATCACTGTAATGTCCAGCAGGGGGCGCTATTGAACGTAAGGTCATAATCACACAGGTGCAGGTACAATGATCTACTTTTTCAGTCCAGAAACATGACCCCCCACCCCCTACCCAGGCAGGAGTATAGCTATAGGGGTCCCGAAGCAGACGTTGCTCTTTCTGTAATAGAAATGAATCCACCATACACATGAGAAGAGAGAGAGGAAGGGGGAGGGTCATGGCAGCAGCCTGAACCAATGATGAGACAGGGGGTGTGTCTTAGACTACCTTAGACCTCCTGTAGGCACTGTGGCTAAACTGTAGTCACCAGTTACATCTCTGCCCAAATGGTTCACAGCTTAAAGGGATCCTATCATTAGAATCCCTTTTTTTTCTAACTAACACGTAGGAATAGCCTTAAGAAAGGCTATTCTTCTCCTACCTTTAGATGTCTTCTCCGCGCCGCCATTCGGTAGATATTCCGTTTTCCATCTTTATGCAAATGAGTTCTCTCGCAGCACTGGGGGCGGGTCCCAGCGCTCAAACAGCAACGGGGGCGTCCCCAATGCTGCGAGAGAACTCTCCATCACTGCTTCCATCTTCTTCAGGAACCGGCCTCTACGCGTCATCTTCCGGCCTGGCTTTCAATATTCTACGCATGCGCAATCGGGTCTGCCAGCTGGCCTCGGGCAGAGCCAACTGCACCTGCGCGCAACCATTTTTTTGTGGCCACTTACTACAAGAGCTCACAAAAAAATGCCCTGTATATCCCGTGGCATGGCTTGACTTGCTGATTAGCCCTAGTCACAATGGGGTTAATTCCCCTGCGCCTCATGCCCTGGCCAAAATAACATATAAGTACATTTTATACATTATTTCTATTATAACTCAGGATTTTAGGAGAAGGTCAAGGTCCTATTCCAATTCTGTTCAATCCCAGGCAAGGCCTTCTCTTGGCAGAAAGCAGAGCCACTGCTTAAAGGGATTGTCCAGGATTATAAAAACATGGCTGCCTCTTGGATAAACAGCTCCACACCTTCCTATGGCTATGTTCACATACTTTTTTTTCTGCCCCCATTCATTTCAATGGGTTGCAATGGAAGAATATGGAGGATTATGCAGATAATAACATCCAAATAGCAGCACAACACATGGAGCAGGAATACCCCATGTGTTGTGCTGCTGTTGGACGTAAGAAGAAAGACAGAATCCACCTGAAGAAACTGCTAGAGGAATAAAAAAACTCCTACTGAGTCCCATTGGAATAAATCGGAGAGTTGGGAGGCGAATTTTGAGGTGGATTCAGTTTCAAAAACTTGCCCGCAAAATGAGCTAACCCTATGGGTTGTGCCTGGTACTGCAGCTGTGGGTCACTGATGTGACTGTTGCTGAGCTGCAGTGTTACACATATTCTACAGACAGGGGTAGAGAAGTTTTTTTGGGAAAAAAAATAGGGCAAGAAACGTATAATACAATAACGCCTTGCACTGGTTGGAAGTCCTGGACCTCTGCCAAAACTAAGACAGGGCTGTCAGTCTGCTCATAGCCTCACATGGCACAGTATACATGCACGGCACATAATGCCCTCATTATTACAGATCATTATTGGGTATGGAGATGTTGCACTTGATCTCTTAGGTGGCTCAGTAGACTGTTGTAGATCCCGACATATGCACTTGAGCACCTTGTTCCGAATTGCAAGATGTTCTTTTAGGCTATACAATCCTGCATTGAGTAATGTATGGAAACATCAAATTTCTCCAAGTCCTACAGTCCTACACGACCATTTTCGGACACTGATCTTAGATAGTAGACAGATAGAAGATATAGATAGATAGATAGATAGATAGATAGATAGATAGATAGATAGATAGATAGATAGATAGATAGATAGGTCTGACCTAAAGCTCTGCAACATCTGGAGCAGCAGGTTGACAATGTATAGCCAAACACCTATATGCCTACCAACAATAGGACCGCAGACAATGCAACATAATCCTCCCAGTTTATATAGATCAGGGAACTACAATGTCACTCACCCAGAAATTTTCCTTAAAGAAGACACCTCTCATTGTGAATCCGGCAAAGCGTGCAAACTCCACAAAGAAAAGGAAGTGTCTCTTCTGTCCCAGTTTACTGTAGATCAGACACCAGAAGAATAATGTAATAAGTAGTTCCTCAAATGTCCTTCCCTCTCTGTCATGCCCTGCCCCTGCTGGGTCCAAAAAAAGTCAACCAGTGCAAAGTACTGCAAACACTGGTAGAGTTAGGACTACAGACAGGCAGCTGCATGGCGACCTCTGCTGGTCACTGCTCAAATGGCGACTGATACTGGGACAGGATCTACAGCAAAGCAATGGTTGTTCACCTCTCTGTCAGTCCCATAGATGTGAATGGCTCAGTGGTCACACGTACACTATTGCTTCATTCACACAGAGGGGCTCCAGGACCTCATGATCAGGAGGAGTCGCATATGTGGGACCATTAGCTAACAGACTTATCAGCCATGCTGTGTATAAGAGGTGTTATTCATGGAAAATAGTATATATCATAGTATATAGCAGAGGTCCTACTCGATTTTAGCTGCGTTTTCACTCATTAAGGCCCCATTCACACGGGGGCGGAAGATTTTGGCACCGTGTCACTCTCGGGCCAAAATCCGCCTGCCATGACTGTTGCGGCTTCCGACAGTCGCGGCTTTTCCCTCCGGAGTAGGCTCAAATGAATGGTCCGACTCCGGAGGTTGCTGCCCCGCCTGAAGAAAGGGCAGCTCACTTTTTCCACTAACGAAAAAATGATCGCGAGTGGTCTCCATAGACCACCATTGTGAGGGGGCGGATTATGACGTGGATTCCGCGTCATAATCCGCCCCCTCTCTGCCCTTGTGAACGGGCCCTTATTGTCTTCATACTATATAATGCTCCCTTAGTGGCCTCCATAGAGTATAATGCCCCATTGGTGTCCCCACACTGTATATTACCCCCACAGTATAATGCCCCCTTGGTGGACTCCACATGACAATAATAAAATGTCGTAGTATAATGTCACGTTATTACCCTCCCCCCACACAGAACTAATTCCTCCATAGTGCCCTCACTGGAGGTGTAGGGGCCTGCACGAAACTCCTTCCTTGATGCTTAATAATTGAATGACAGGAGAAACGCTGATCTGACCGTTTTCCATTGAGATGTCAGTGGCGGTAGCAGAGATCGGCAGTCGTCCCTGCGGCCTACACAACGGTGCCACCTAAGCATCAGCAAAGATTTGCCAATTTACCAGAGAATACTTTTGTAGAAAAAAGACAGTGGTTGGCAGACCAGTGTGTCTTCCGACTGCGGTCAGTGCCATTATGCAGCAGCCAGGAGGCAGAGGTCCAGACAACAGGCGGCCCAGGTCCATGTTAGTTTTGCCAAGTTGGTTTGCAGTGTTACAATGGATACAGTATATATACCAATTTGAAATTTTCAATTAATGTTTCTGTAAATATTTGTGTAAAAGAACCTGAGTATTGCACAGGGAACCAGTAGGTCAGTTCCCCTGAGAACTACACGAGCGTGCAATGCATGCGCAGAATGGTCGCACAGTTCTCTACATGTGCATGCGCAGCAGTGCTCACAACAGAACGCACGGGATTTGAACCGCCAAGAGCGAGACAACAGAGGATGTAGGTGGAGCACAAGCCACGAAGGGGCGTTACTGAGGTATGACACAGGGGGTGTCATAGGAATATTACTATTGAGGCTGGTCTATGACCAGCCTCAAAGCCTCACTAGTAATGTAGAGAATCTCCCATAGACTGCAATATGTTGTACACCGCCACCCTACACTACCGACCTTAAATAGCACATCAGGGACCATAACTAACTGAACTTGTTACTCAGGAGTAGAGGGGGTAGAGAGAACATTCCAAATGTGCTGGAATTTTTGTTATATGTGGCTTTAGCCTTCCATTCACAAAGAGGATTTTGGCGAGGAAAAAAATCTGCTTCAGGAATTAGGAAATGTTTTTTTCCTCCAGCACAGTGTATGGACCTTGAAAAAAACCACTACCGGTTTTTGCCAATTCCGCGCCCAAAACCGTGACTTGGATTTTCTGCCTACCATTGACTGTGTTGGTTTTTGCAGGAGTAATCCGCCTGAAGGAAGTTTTTTTCCGCTAGCGGAACCCATAGAACGCTAGGCGCAAGCCTTTTTTCCACGTGGATTCTGAAACTGATTCAGCGCCAAAAAACTCAGTGTGAATGGACGCTAAAAAGGATCAGGGAGTTTCATGCCAATAGTGGGCTGGTAGGTCACCCCATCATTTTGCATACACATTGTGGTGGTGCTCCGATATCCCCCAGATGGAGGGTAAGGAATGTGGTATAAGCTCAGCACAATGTATGGAGGGCAATGGAAGCTGCTCTGGACATTTGGCAGGAATTTATCAATCTCTCTATGACATTATCCCCTGACCCTGGTCTATAGTCTCTCACTCTGCCAAATCAGTATCCCTGCGCTATGCTGAGGAGGCCCAATAGGCCGAAACAGCGCTGTCCATAGCTGGGAATCTGTTCCTTTTGGAATAGAAATACTAATTTGGCAATTAAATTCGCATCATGACAGTAGACAGGATGCTGCCCTCTAGAGGGCGGCGTACAGAGTGCACTGTTCTCCTAATTACATCCTGGAAAATAGATTTGCAAATTTTTTACCTACGTTTCTGCTATAGAGGGATGATATTGTGGTTTAAGGCCAATTCTTGAATCAAAGGAGCACCACAACCCCATTCTGCACCTTGGTCCCCAAATTGGACGGGACCTGGGACACCTCAGCCTTGGGAGCACATAACACTGTATGGGGGCCACTGTGAGCACATAATACTGTGAAGCACGTAATGCTGTGTAAACAATACTGAGATAGTATTACGTGCTCCACAGTAGCCCCCACATAGTAATACATGCTCAGCAGTAACCCCCACACAGTCTTATGTGCTCCACGCAAAACATGAGGAAAGAAAAGCCCTACAAGCAGCACTTTTCTCTCCGCATGTTTCATGTGGAAACCACATGGACCTCATTATGAGTACCACGTCGGAATAGCCTTAAAAAAGGCTATTCTTCTCCTACCTTTCGTTGTCTTCTCCGTGCCGCCGTTCCGTAGGAATCCCTGTTCTTGTCGGTATGCAAATGAGTTCTCTTGCAGCACTGGTGGCGGGTCTCAGCGTCAAACAGCACTGGGGGCGTCCCCAATGCTGCAAGAGAACTCTCTCCAGCGCTGCCTCCATCTTCGTCAGCAGCGTCCTCTTCAGGCGGTGGCTTGTAACTTCTAGGCCTCGGGCTTGTGGTCTGTGGGCATGCGCAGTCTGTTCTGCCCGAGGCCTAGAAGTTATAAGCCACTGCCGGAAGAAAAGGATGAACAGGACACTGCTGACTAAGGTGGAGGCAGCACTGGAGAGAGTTCTCTGGCAGCATCGGGGCCGCCCCCAGTGCTGCGAGGGAACTCATTTGCATACCGGTTAAAAATCGGATTATGTAGCGAACAGTGGCGAGAAGAAAACAACGAAAGGTAGGAGAAGAATAGCCTTTCTTAAGACTATTCCGACATGTTACTCAGAAAAGAAAGGGTTTGTATGATAGGATCCCTTTAAGCAGTGACAACAACTGCTGTATCGTTGTACAATGTGTTAGCAGATGCACACCGCACACAACCTCTGCAGCTTCAGCAACAAGTGAAGTCAGTGCTTTATAATTTAGTGAGGCTGTATGCACTCGACTGCCCGAACATGCAGTTTACATACATAGAATATAGATACTACTGGATATATGATCATACACATGTATTGGCTTAGAAGGAACCCAACATAACCGCATATTCTTCTTTTTTTCTTATTTTTTTTCTTATGGTAGAGTTGGAAGGGACCTCAAGGGCCATCGGGTCCAACCCCCTGCGAGTGCAGGTTTTCCTAAATCATCCCAGCTATATGTTTATCCAGATTCCGCTTGAAGATTTCCATTGATGGAGCGCCCACCACCTCCCGTGGCAGCCTATTCCACTCTCTCACTACCCTCACTGTCAGAAAGTTTTTCCTAATGTCTAATCTGTATCTCTTTCCCTTTAGTTTCATCCCATTGCTTCTTGTACTTCCTTGTGCTAATGAGAATAGGGGAGATCCCTCTGCACTGTGACTACCTTTCAGATATTTGTAGACTGCTATTAAATCTCCCCTCAGCCTTCTCTTCTGCAAACTAAACAGTCCCAGTTCTTTTAGCCGCTCCTCATAGGACATGGTTTGCAGACCTTCCACCATTTTGGTTGCTCTTCTCTGGACTTGCTCCAATATATCGATGTCTTTCTTGAATTGAGGCGCCCAGAACTGTACACAGTATTCCAGGTGTGGTCTGACCAGGGAAGAGTACAGCGGAATAATGACATCTCTTCATCTAGATTCAATGCTTGTCTTAATACATCCCAGAATTTTATTCGCCTTTTTTGCAGCAGCACCGCACTGTTGGCTCATGTTGAATTTGTGATCTACTATTATGCCCAAGTCCTTTTCCCCTATGCGATCACTTAGTTCTATTCCTCCCATACTATATATGTTTTTTACATTTCTGTTACCCAGATGTAGAACTTTGCATTTGTCCCTGTTAAATACCATTTTGTTGGCCTCAGCCCATTGTTCCAGTGTGTCTAAGTCCTTTTGAATACACTCTCTCTCCTCTCTAGTGTTGGCTATTCCTCCTATCTTCGTATCATCTGCAAATTTTATGAGTTCCCCAATAATTCCATCGTCCAGATCATTTATAAAGATATTAAAAAGTACTGGGCCCAGAACAGAGCCCTGCGGCACCCCGCTTTTGACTTTCTTCCAGTTCGATGTGTAGCCATTTAGTATTACTCGTTGTGCCCGATCATTAAGCCAGTTGTGAATCCACCTAACTGATTTTTTGTCAAAGCCATACTTAATCATTTTTTCAATAAGAAGGTTATGTGATACTTTATCAAATGCCTTACTGAAGTCAAGATATACTATGTCCACGGCATTCCCTTGGTCCAACCATTCAGTGATTTTGTTGTAGAAGGAAATCAGGTTAGTCTGACAAGATTTATTGGTCATAAAGCCGTGCTGGCTCTGGTTAATTAATGCCTTCCCATCCAGGTACCGAAGTAAATGTTCCTTGACAATTTGCTCAAAGATTTTTCCTGCTATCGAGGTCAGACTTACCGGCCTGTAATTTCCTGGATCGTCCCTTTTCCCCTTTTTGTAGATGGGGACAACATTTGCCCTTTTCCAATCTAAAGGGACCACTCCTGTTTCCCATGACTTACCGAAGATTATAGCAAGGGGTTCTGTTATTTCCTCTGCTATCTCTTTTAGGACTCTAGGGTGTAAATCATCTGGTCCTGGGGACTTGGTTTCCTGTAACTTGGCTAAGTGCTCTCTTACTAGACCTTCGCTTATAGTCAGCTTGGAGTCCTCCTTCCCCTCATCTCCATCACCATTAATGTCGATATTTCCATTAGTTTCTTGGGAGAAGACGGATACAAAATATGAATTTAGTAGCTCCACCTGCTGTTCCACCATGTTAACGGTTTCTCCTTTATCATTCTTCAGGACTCCAATTGTCTCCTTCACTTTTCTTTTGCTTTTAACATATCCCCACAATCCTTTTACCTTACTCTTTGCCTCTTTTGCAAGCTTCAATTCGTGTTCAGCCTTAGCTCCTTTGATGCTTGTCTTGCAGAGTTTGCAGACTGCTGTGTACTCTTCCTTAGGTATAGTTCCCATCTTCCACTTTTTGTATGTTTCCTTTTTCCTTTTTAGCAGGTTATGTAATTTTTTGGTCATTCATCCTGATATTTTTAGGTACTTCCCATTTTTCTTCCTTCTAGGTATTGTTAGTTCCTGTGCTTTAATGATTTCCCTACAGAAGATTTCCCACCCTTCATGTGCATTTTTGTGCTTAAGAATTTTGCACCATGGAATTCTGCTAACCCTTGCCTTCAGGCTCTTGAAGTCTGCCCTGCTAAAGTCGAGCCTTGAAGTCTGTGTCTTCTCAGGTCTTCTTCTTCTTGCAACCCCAAACTCAAGTATAGCATGATCGCTGAATCCCAGTGTCCCTGCTAGGATTCAGCGATCATGCTATACTTGAGTTTGGGGTTGCAAGAAGAAGAAGACCTGAGAAGACACAGACTTCAAGGCTCGACTTTAGCAGGGCAGACTTCAAGAGCCTGAAGGCAAGGGTTAGCAGAATTCCATGGTGCAAAATTCTTAAGCACAAAAATGCACATGAAGGGTGGGAAATCTTCTGTAGGGAAATCATACTGCATTCACATACTGCAAAACTGTTGTAAATGTGCACAGCGTGCTAGCCTTGTTTTACACAGCACTGACCCATTCATTTCTATAGCTCCAAACACAATACCGTGTATTTCCACAGAGGCCGTGAGAAACACTTAGGATAGATAGGTCCTATTCCTGTCCACTTTGTGGACTGCATCACTGTGTACATACATTTATTATCCTAAGTAATGTATGTACACAGTGACTGCACCAGCAGAATAGTGAGCGCAGCTCTGGAGTACAATACTGGATGAGCACCACTTCATAGGCCCAGGGGAGATCACACGAACAGGTCGCATCACATTTCCCATATATGTGAAAGGGGATTAAGTTGCTATTCCCAAATTCATCTTCTCTACAAGGTGCAGTGCTGTGTGCGGCCATCTCAAACAACTGATCTGAAGGGGTGCTTGATGTCTAACCCCCCTATAGTACCTTTGTAACACAGCACAGGACTGTTGAGACTCCGGGCTGGGAGGAGCAGCTTTGCACAGCACAATGTGATACGGCTTCAGAAGTTTTTCACTTTGCTGTTCTCATTGTAAGTAAATTTTGGTGATCACAGGGATGATAAAGGAACTAAAAGCTTCCCTTACACACAGCAAATACAAAGCTATGCGTTTCTACTGCATGCTGCAATGTGTGGCCTCAGCCTTAAGTAGGTTTTCAGCACCAATCTGTTGATGTCCCTGTGCCATATAATGGAGATTATACAAGGTAGGAACTGGTGTAGGATTTCCATTCCAACTGATGTCAAAAAAACAAACACTAAGGGCTAGTTCACACTGGGGCAAGGCCTCCATACAATGGTGGTCTATGGAGACCACTAGCGTTCTTTATTTCCCGCAAGCTGCCCCTTCTTCAGGCAGATTCCGCCTGGCGGCAGCAATCTCCGGAGTCAGGTCACTCATTTGATCCGATTCCGGAGCAGGAAGCCGTGACGGTCATGGCAGGCGGGTTTTGACCCGAGAGTGATGCAGCTCCCCGTGTCACTCTCTGTGCCGAAAGCCGCCCCCTGTGTGAACGAGCCCTTAGGGCAGAGGCATCCCTACAGTTTGGCAGTTGAGGCACGAATTGGGCTGGTGGTGCAAGAAACAGCTATACACCAAACGTGGACCTCAATAGTTTTTGACAGAGGGAATGATGGGATTCCCTCTCCCCCCCGCCACCACAATTTTAGTATTCTGTCAATTTTGACTGCTCAGACTGTTATATATAAAACTAGCTTTTACCCGCGACTTCCTTCTGCGGTGATTTGAGAATTGGGCGGACACAGACGTGCGAAACTGTAAAAGTGCTTTAAAAAGTTTGGTGGGCTAGCAAATGTAATGTGATGTGTTGTATCGTGTATGTCGTGATACAGACAATGTGATGTTGTATTGTGTCAGACAATGTGATGTGTTGTATTGTGTATGTCGTGGTACAGACAATGTGATGTGTTGTATTGTGTATGTCGTGGTACAGACAATGTGATGTGTTGTATTGTGTATGTCGTGGTACAGACAATGTGATGTGTTGTATTGTGTATGTCGTGGTACAGACAATGTGATGTGTTGTATTGTATGTCGTGGTACAGACAATGTGATGTGTTATATAGTGGAAAGCTATATGTAAGTGTGAGTGAGTAGAGTGAGGGCTACTCCTGAGGTGACAGTAAGGAGTGTGCAGGCAGGTTGAGGCAGGAAATGCCAGGCAGTGTGTGTGAGTCTATAGCTGGGGCTAGGAGTCCTGCTTTTGTGAGTCTCCTGCTAGGAAGCCATGTTGTTTAGTGTCACCAAAAGTAGCCTGTGACTCAATCCTAAGGGAAAACTATGTTTGTGGAAAATTGCACGCAAATCCGTCCAGGCGTTTTAGCGTGATTGAGGAACAAACATCCAAACTCACAAACATCCAAACTTTCACACTTATATTAGTAGGATATATCACTAAACTCACAGGCCACGTGCAATAATAGCACTGAGTAGAGAAGAGAGAGTACTATTCGAAACTCCTGTTTCGAACATCACGCACCCATAACGACGAATGGACACAGCCGGCACGCAAGGAGTTAAGCAGCCGGCCACTTCCATTCATTCCTATGGGTGCGTGCTATTCGAAACAGACGTTTCGAATAGTACTCACTCATCTCTAGCACTGAGGCATTAAAATATGGATTCTTCCATGTATACACTAGCCCCTGTTCTCCATGTAAACCTGCTAGTAATTTTGGAGGGGTGGGGTTTATCTTCTAGGAAGCCCTTCCATCTCACCACTACTGTTGCCCTCAGATTGCCAGGGATCTGCAAATAGGACCCAGGGTGAAAACATTTCATTTTGCTAGCCATGTATTAAATCACAGCCTTATACACAGACATCCACGCAACGTATGGACAAGTCAAGTGCAAGAGTAAGAATGCACACTTGTTGGATTTGGGTGCAAGGTAGTATCACCCGTGTGAAGTGTAATAAACCAGTAGCACAAATAATTCTCTCCCCCCCCCCAATTTGCAATGAACCAGCAACACAGATCCATTTATGCTCTGAGAATTTGTGCATATGATGCAGAGATTTACTTCACAAAATGCAAGTAAGCCATCTATAAAGGCTCCTAACTCCCTGGCTGTCAGAGACTTGAGGTGTATTACAGCAGTGGGGGATGGGTGTGTGTTTGGAGCAGAGTTGCTCTCTGCACTCCAGATAGCTCATTTGCATGTTGCAAAGTGACACTAGGTTCACACCAGCGTTCTGAGGTTTCCGTCTTCTGCATGCAGACGACGGAAAACTGTCAGACCGAGTCCGGCCATGAGCGCTGGTGTTTTATGCTCTCTGCGGTGAAAGTTTTTTTTTTTTTTTTTTTTTACAAACTGGACACGAAGTCCTGCATGTCCAACTCTGTGCCCAGTAAGAAAAAGAAAAGAGAAACCCACACCACACGGTTTCACCGTGGAGAGCACAAAACGCTCGCGGCCGGACACTTTTCATACCCATTTGAATGCCTGCAGGACTCCTGCCCAGTTTCGTGCAGGAAATGGAAACCTGCAGAATGGAGGCCGGGACGCGGATGTGAACCTGGCCTGAAGGATTCTCTCCATTCACATATCCTGGCAAGAGTTGCAGGGTGACAATGAAGTCTTTGGCCATGTGCCCCAAGTACACTATATTATATAGAGATGGGACAACCATTTTATACAAAATAGAATTAAAGGTCAAAGGTAAAGGTACAATCTAATGTAGAATAAAAAACCCATAGAGCCTCCAGTAAAGTTTTTGTGGAACATTTTTACTCTCCAATTGAGAAATTTCTGTACATTAAAAGCACAAGTGCTTCAATAAGTTTAGTGAAAATGGAACCAGGAACGAGCATGAACAGCAATATCCACAAACCAGGACTGGAAGCTAAGAGGAGGACGAGTTTATTCAAAAGTAGACAGGAAATTTATTACAATTTCTTTCAGCTTGGCATCTGTCTGCTCGGAGATCTTTCCGTCAGCCCTAAAGGAGAGAGAGGAAACAGACTCCGTATTAATGGGGATAAATTTACCAGCATCTTATGGCGAAAGCGGGTTAGCAAAGAATTTACATTTTACACCAATACTTTGATTTTGCGGCATGGTTCTTAGCAATGCAGCACACAACGGCCCTATATTATGGAGCCAGGCATACAAGGGTACATTGCAACAGCTGCAAGGCTCAGTTCCATTAGTATATTCATTCTCTCTCTCTCTGTCCTCAGCCGTTTGCGCCTGCTGTACCTGACTGCTAAGTCTTATACTTTGCTAGGTTCTGGCAGTGGGGTACGGGGATCTGCTGTGCGGTCCCAATGTAGATGGGGGTCTGGCTTGGGATACTAGATTTCTTTGCGTTGCCATACAGACTGGGGAGTGGTGGCAGGCAGAAGTCAGGGGACACAGGGCTGCTGCTGCTGTTTGCAGCAAATTGGCCAGTCTCCCTCCCCAAGAATTAAGTCGCCATCAATCTGGGATGAAAGAAAGAACTGGGATGGATGAGAGCAGGGCTGACCTGCCTATGGCGGCTAAATGTCCACAGGAAGCGTGCTCATCTGCAAGAAGACCGGCAGGCGCTGCTGCTGCACTGACCATTGAATGCATAGAGTGTGAGCAGCCAGCTAATGGGAGACAAGTATACAAAGGAGCTGATGGCAGGTGTCCTCTCTGCTCGATCCCTCCATGAATAGGGGCTAGGTATAGCAGTAAGCATTTCGGCAGGGGCGGGAGGATGGTGGTTTCTCTCCAGGAACTTTGCAATTCTCTTGTTAAAAGCAGAATGGGGAAAAAAAAAAAAAAAAGCCTGATCTCTCCCTAAGGGTAGTCATCCGCCCCAGTGGGGTATAAATACAGATACCGACCGCATGTTTCTATCGGGTGGGACAGTCAGATGCATGGCACATATCGCTGCAGCCCTCGGTGCTGTCACGAATGGTACAGTGGGCTTGACTTAGGTCAATCGGCTGCTTCCTGCTCGGTTTTGGGGATTTTTTTTTTTGTAATTCCTACAGCCGCTTGTCTGGCATTCAAATTACTGGAGGCTTCAGATACAAGACGCTCGGCTCATTGGGGGCTTTTTAACATGGCTTTCCTTCGATAGCTGTTTTAGGCCGGCTGTTGGACTGGCAAACGTCCGCTGCTCCTTGTTATCAGTTGTATCAAGCTGCTGGGGGTCAGTAGATTGGCTGCACAATAAGCCCATGCAGCCTATTGCTCCCTCTTATCAGCCAGCTGACATTAGACAGTGGTTGAAGCTAGACCATGTTAAGGGGCGTTTGTCAGGTCCAAAATCCCACCAAAACGAAAAATAGTTCTGTGTGGGAACCTTTATTACATGGCAGCACGCGAGGCGCTATGCAAGCGATAAATGAATGCAGACAGCTGCTGTGTCGCTGCAAATGTCATTCCCTGCTAAAGATGGGGAAGGGGCAACTTCAGGCAGCAATTTTAGAAGACATGCTGAGCCCTTGCGGCTATCTGTAGGCAAAGAGGTGAGTGAAGAGCCCTCCATCCTCCTCCACCTGGTGCATTTGAGGCAGATTTGCAGATCTGTAAAAAGATGCTTATCTCTACATTGCTACAGCGCGTTGCGGCCACAAAGCCCCTGCATGTCACTTTTATTGGTTTGGAGGGCATTTTATACCCGACACACTCCCTTTAACTTTGCTTTCTCTTTGCTCAGTTATGTCAGGCTGGAGAGACACTGAGAAGAGGCCAGGAAGACATCTACCGTGTTTCCCCGATAGTAAGACATAGTGGGACTTTTGGGTCCGGTGCGCCTTATATGTGATTGAAAGCGGCGGCACGCCGACTTTGCCGGCGGCCGCTTAACCCCCCGCGTGCCAGCCGCTTCATTTCATTTCAATTGTCTTCTTTGGGCCTCATGGATGACGCATGCGCAGTCGGCTCTAACAGGCTCTCGCAGCCAGAGCCAACTGCGCATGCGTCATCCATGACGCCCAAAGAAGACACAGAAGGGGAGGACGCAGCTGAGGAAGAAGGCGGCACTGGCTATGGCAAAAGGTAGGAGACGAATAGCCTTTTTTAAGGCTATTCCGACGTGGTCAGAGGAAAGAACTTCTTTTAAATGGTACAATTCTTATATTGGAAAAAAAATGACAGGGGTTGATGGATTGAAGCAGCGGCACTCGAGTTAATGGCCGGTGGCCGCCGCTTAACTCCTCGTGTGCCGCCGCTTCAATCCATCAACCCCCTGTCATTTTTTTTCCAATATAAGACATACCCCGAAAGTAAGACATACTGGGACTTTTGGGGGTAAAAAGAATGTAGGACACTTTCTTACTTTCGGGGAAACACGGTATTGCTCCCTGCTATCAGCCATTTCAGGCTGGGGAGAGGATGGTTATAGGACTCAGTCATTCAAACCGTGCCATACTGTCATCTCTATCTCTCTGTATTTCAGTACACAACATACCTGATGGTAGCAAGAAGTTCTTGGTGTTGGCCCTTAATGTGGGACAGGAAAGCGTTCTCGAATTTTGTGATCTTGCTTGGTTCCATTTTGTCCAGATGACCTCTCACACCAGCATAGATAACGGTTACCTGTTCCTCAATGGCCATAGGTACTGGAATGCAATGCAAATATTTAAGTCCAAGTCTCCTAAACCTGAAGCATCATCAGCATCGTGCAGTAACATTACAGCTTACCATATTGTCCCTGCTTGAGCAGCTCAGTCAGACGAACACCACGGTTCAACAGTTGTTGGGTAGCGGCATCCAAATCAGAACCGAACTGGGCAAAAGCAGCTACTTCACGGTACTGAGCCAACTCCAGCTTCATGGTACCGGCCACCTGGGGTTGGGAATATTAACTCTTAGAATACGTTTTGGCATAGGCAGCCTCAAAAGACCATAAGTGACCCAAACTACATACCTGCTTCATGGCTCTGGTCTGGGCAGCAGAACCGACACGGGACACGGACAGACCGACGTTGATGGCAGGTCGGATACCCTTGTAGAACAACTCTGTCTCCAAGAAGATCTAAGAGAGAAGATAAGATTATAAGCATTCTGACTTCTATTCAACACACTTGGAAGGTGGGGGGGGGGGGGGGGGATATTTATCAAGACAAGTGCCAGCCTTAATATTGTCAGTACCAACAGCTGACCCACAATCATTAAGAGGCTCCAGGGTCTTCATTTTGTTCCTGTGAGCCAGAACTTAAATCCAAACAAAATCTAGAACTGGCCCTGTTCACAGGGTCTAATTCACAACAATACAGTACATCAGAAGGACCAAGGACCCTTAACCCCCCACCCACTTTGCAGGAGTTGGAAACTGACAAAGCCCATTTAGCAGTGTTCTTGTGCCAAAAAGCATGCTACTTTTACACCAGAAAACGGCAGTCTTTGATAAACTTGCCCCATTGTGTATACACTTAGGCAAAAACTCACCTGGCCATCAGTAATGGAGATGACATTGGTTGGGATGTAAGCAGACACATCACCGGCTTGGGTCTCAATGACTGGAAGAGCAGTCAGAGATCCGCCACCAAACTGATCGTTCATTTTAGCAGCCCTCTCCAGCAGACGGGAGTGGAGGTAGAAGACATCACCGGGGTAGGCTTCACGACCAGGAGGACGACGCAGCAGCAGAGACATCTGACGGTAGGCCACAGCCTGGAGACAGGTCAAGAAATGACACGGTTATCGGACACAGACAATTTACAGACAATTACAATTTGTAAGGATCGACTAGATTGTAGGCTAAAGCCCCAAAGAGCCAGAAAGCAGTAAAGTTGGGGAGAAAAGTGACAGGCTCAAAACGGCAACCGTAACAAGGAGACCACTACAATTTTATGCAATCTCATAAGTATCTGTGCGGAGCCCTAGTGGGATTCCTGGTACAGTTTTACATAAGACTGGCGTTTATGTGGGAACAGATTACAAAAGCCACTTACCTGCTTAGACAAGTCATCATAGATGATCAGAGCATGTTTTCCATTGTCTCTGAAATATTCTCCCATGGAGCAGCCAGAGTATGGTGCCAGGTACTGCAGGGGAGCAGCGTCGGAGGCAGTGGCAGACACCACAATGGTGTACTTCATGGCATCTGAGGAAACAAATAAAATGCATGAGGAGTTCGCGAACAAACAAAATGGGAGAAAAATATATATATTTTTTTTTTTTTAAACTGCTCCATGGGGATGACAGATTGCTAAAGCCGGATTTGTTTGCAAATATTTGTTGCAAAAGCAGATTTGTTGCAAATATTTCTCAAGTTCTGCAGATAGAAGCAGGCACATGCATGTCTGCAAACTCCATTCAGGTGATTGGAATAATTGCAGAAATGTCTCCAAGTGATCTCCTGTGACAATAAAGTGACATAGCAGCCCACATATACTAGACAGTATTGGTCTACTGACAAACTAGTCTTACGCTGGGTTCACACCAGTGTCCGGTCTCAGGTTTCCGTCTTCTGCAGGCAAAAGATGGAAACCTGTCAGACAGTGAGCGCCGGTGAGCGTTTTGTGCTCACAGCCGGACACTTTTCAAACCCATTCATTTGAAAAATGCCTGCAGGTTTCCGTCTCCTGTCCAGTTTTGGGAAGGAAACGGAAACCTGAAAGCAGAGACCCCGGGTGCAGATGTGAACGAGCCCTTACCTGCATCAGTCAGCCTCTTCACCAGCTGAGCCACAGTGGATCTCTTCTGACCAATGGCCACATAGATACAGTACAGTTTCTTCTTCTCATCAGTTCCATCATTGAACCTCTTCTGGTTGATAATGGTATCAATGGCAATGGAGGTTTTGCTGTAAAGTGAAAGATGTTTTATACGAGTGCTAATTGCAGACGGTTCAATAAAGTAATACAAGTAAAGCTTTGGCCCTAGTGTGAATAATATAGGGGAAACAAGTTCTCTTCACTTAATACATCACACAAAACCCACGAAGATGCTTGGTCCAGATTACATTAAACATATACGGAGATCACTGCACAAAGGGAATAGACCAGGAACAACAAGCTTATCATACACTTGTGCCAAAAATCCCAATACAGTAGTCCGTTCTGTGAGAACAGCATCAGAGCTGTAACAAGTCATGTGAAGACTCCTCTCCTGACATTCTCACTGTGCATAGCTACCAAATACATTATCGAGAGGGTTTGAGGGATCGTTTGCTCCTAAGCTCCAGCAGACCCCTGTAAAAGCCTACCGAGCATGCCCAGTTATCTCCCATGTGAAGTGACCCTTCTTACCCAGTCTGTCTGTCACCAATGATCAGCTCACGCTGTCCACGGCCAATGGGCACCAGACTGTCCACAGCCTTGATACCAGTCTGCATGGGCTCTCTCACAGAGATACGTGGAATGATACCAGGGGCCTTCAGGCCAACTCTTCTGCGGATTTTTGCTGCAAGTGGGCCCTTTAACAAAAGAACACAATCCATTACATTGAGGGACATTTAACATTTCTACTTCTTATGGCAACATAGTGGTGAATTTCAGAGTTGAGACAAGTTACCTTTTTCACCTAGTAAGACATTTATCTGGCCTTAATCCCAGGAACTATTCCCTGGGAGCCATTGTTTTTATGTTTTATATGAGAGCCCGGTGCAGCTTACCTTGCCATCGATAGCATTACCCAGGGCATCCACAACACGGCCAAGCAGCTCCTCACCGACGGGTACATCCACAATGGCACCAGTTCTCTTCACAATGTCTCCTTCCTTGATGAGTTTGTCATTACCAAACACGACAACACCAACATTGTCGGGCTCCAAGTTCAAGGACATTCCCTAAAACAATATGCTACAGTTAATATACAAAACGTTACCCAAACTAAACCCCACTAAGCATATAGAACAGGATAGTGGCACACAGCCCAGTCTCCCAGGAGTACAAGCAGTATCAATCTGGCCATACATGTAACGCCTCCTCCTGACCATTCACTATGTGTTAATATGAGAAGACTAAGCCACTACCAGACCATTGCACAAGCTCATCTCCTCTAAGAGAAATACACACGCCAAACCCTTCCTTCCGCAGCTCAGACACCATTCATCAGGAGATAATGGGGACCCTGACCTTCTAAAGCAGTGAATCCCAATAGGGGTGCTGTGACACCCACAACACCGGCTGGGAAAATGACTGCATGCCTTCAAGTAATATCTGCATCCTTAGGAGGTCTTTTGGTAAAAGTAATGTGGTAGGGCTGCCCCAAGGATTCCCCCCCCCCCCTCTAGGGGTGTCCCAAGTCTGTACAGGTTGGGAAACACTGGTTTTGAGTGTGGGGTGGGTTAATTCAGTATTCATGTAATGATTTTGGCCACCTAGAAGGGTTTTTCCATAGTAAAATATTGATGACCTACAGTAGTAAATCGGCAGATCAGTTGTTCAGAAGGGCGATCAACAGACCATGTGACCAGTTTTATCAGTCCCATTCAAGTGAATGGGACTGAGCAGCTAAGCAATGTAAATACTATACTTGTATCTCCCGTTTCCTCACCACTATTAAATGATTTCTTCGTGCAAACCTGTATAATCCTATAAGTGGTTAAGAACTGATAAGATGCAATTATTAGGATCTATAGGGCATGTGATATTGCCACTACTGAAAGGTGGGACTTCGTTTTATTAATGAATTCCTTCAGATACAACAAAGTTCTTCCTTTTCAGCAGGGTGGATGGCACAGCCAGTCTTTAGGAGATGCCTTGATGTCACAACCCTCTGTGCTAGCCATCAACTGCAACAAAGGAGACCGGCCCAAGAAAACAGACGTACCTTAAGTCCTGAGGAGAATTCCACCATCTCCTCAGCCTGGACATTCCTGAGGCCGTACACACGGGCAATACCATCACCGATGGAGAGGACACGACCAGTTTCTTCTAAGTCAGCCCCAGTGTCTGCACCGAGGATGCGTTCCTCAAGGATGGATGACACCTCGGCGGTGCCTGCAAAGAACGATTGGCATTTAATAATTTATTACATCAAAGTTATCCAATCCAGAACATTCCTCAGCTAATCTGTGGCCCTCAGTGCATTGCAAGTCTCTGCTATCAAACATCTCAGGTTTAAAGGGATTCTACCATTCAAACCTCTTTTTTTGTGGATAAGACGTTGGAATAGCCTTTAGAAAGGCTATTCGTCTCTTACCTTTAAATGTGATCTCCGCCGCGCCGTTTCTTAGAAATACCGATCTTTACCGGTATGTAAATTAGTTCTCTGGCAGCGATGGGGGCGGGCCCTAGTACTGAAAATGCGATGGGGGCGTCCCCACTGCTGCTCGAGAACACGCTCCAGCGACGCCTCTATCTTCAGCTGGATCCTCCCCTTCTCTGTCGTCTGCCTTCTGCATCACCTCCGACACCTGTGCAGTTGGCTCTGCCAGTGAGACACTAGTAGAGCCGACTGCTCATGCCGGCCGGCGGCCATTTTTGGGAAGCTGCTTTTGCTCTTGTAGTTCAATGCAGGAACGGCCTCCCAAAAATGGCTGCCAGCCGGCATTCGCACTCTGCTCTACTAGTATCTCACTGGCAGAGCCAACTGCGCAGGAACCGGAGGAAGACAACAGAGAAGAGGAGGATCCAGCCGAAAATAGAGGCATCGCTAGAGCGTGTTCTCGAGCAGCAGTGGGGGTGCCCCCAGCGCTGCCAGAGAATCAATTTGCATTCCGTTAAAAAAAAAAAAACGGTATTTCTAAGGAACGGCGCAGCGGACATCACATCTAAAGGTAAGAGACGAATAGCCTTTCTAAAGGCTATTCTGACGTCTTATCCACAAAAAGAGGTTTTAATGGCAGAATCCCTTTAAAGCTTCCATCCTAGCTCTGACTGCATAGCCAGAAAACTTTTCACGGTACGATGTATATATAGAAAAAGGAACCTTATACTGTGACAATTAAGCAAAACTGCCAATGCTGAAAACCAGGAAATGTCACTTTACAGCACGTCTATCCTGTACAAGACATTCAGGTCCAGGGATACCATGAGCTCTGTCAAAGTCGGGAGAAAGTCACAACCTAGAAGGATTGCCCTTGACACGTCTCATTCAGGTTGTACTGATGCCGCTGTCAAACAAACACTCACCTGTCTTCTGGAGCCATGAACCAGAGGCATGGATGTTACGGGTGGCAACGAATGCAGCACCAAGGGCCTTCTTGGAGACCTGAAATGAAACACAAAAGGTTAATAGGATATACCATACACAGGATCTGTACAGAGGGCAAGCCTGAAGGACAAAGTGCAAGAAGAGACAAGGGCATGACACATGGCTACTGCAGATAGGACTACATGTACTACAGAACATGAAGAGTGCACACTACAGTTTCTGGTACGGGTTTCGACACAAAGCAAAGAGTAGGTTCAAAAAACAAAAGTATAAAGGAATAAAAGTCATTTCTTTGCAAAAGCCAAAAACCAACAAGTGTATTAGGATGTGACTTCTCTATGGGAAAGCTATCAAACATCTGATAGTCATAGTGAACAGACATCAGGTCAAAACCGTGGCTTTCTTGCATCTACGTCAGCCCTAAAAAGTAGCAGCATTCTAGAGACACAACCTAGAAAATGTAACATATTGAGGTTTCTGGAGCCAATTGTGGATGCAACAATACTACGCTCGAATGTGAAAATATCCCGATGCCCAAACGGTATCAAATCCTGCCACAAAACATTGCAAACCTATGATCAGTAAGGGCACAGCCAGCAACAGGATAGATCTGCCGGCAGGAGAGTGATCAGGGTCATTTGGTGCAAATAAAGGGGCAATGCAGAGATCTGGTGCAAAAATATGCAGAGCGCCACCTAGCCATGAACAAATTAGAAATAATCAAAAACTAGTGTAACTGTACAACCCCCCCTGGGATTAACCCTTGCCCCCTGCTTGGCACAGTTCTCAGATGCCCAGCCAGCACATGGCTACAGGAGGGCACAAGTGTCCCGGCCAGGCTGCAGGAGATCCATCCATTGTACGGGCTGCCCCTCATGCCTGTCACTGCTGACAATGACACTGGGCTCCATTGACCTTCACAGGACACCTGCGGCCTAGCCTGTCACTACAATCCACGACCTGTCCTGCAGCACAGACCCGGCCACCCCCTGTTACCGGTGACCTCTGCATGGGTGTCCCAGAAGAGCAGGCCGCAGGGTGCAGAGAGACGAAGGGCGGACGGTTAGGCCCAGGCCGGCCATGCTGGAAGGAAGAAGAGAGAACGGGGAGGAATCAATGAGGAAACAAAGCGGGAACCTACCAGACCGGCCTGCCGGGGCAGGGAGCGGGCGAGGGTGGCGGCTACACGGACTGAGAGCATGGTGGCAGCGGCTTGAGGTGTCAGATAAGTGGGAAGTCCTCCCTGTCCGCCTGTCCGCACAGACTGAGAAGATGGCGGCCCGGCAGAGAGCTTGTGAAGGGAAGGTCACTCCCGCCCACCGCAGGCTCCGCCTACTCGCAGGGTTCTCTTGTTTTTTTTATTCAACTAACTTTATTCATTCAAGGGCAAAGGGACACGGCAAGAACATCCTGAGGTGGCAGTCGCAGTGACGTGACAAAACGAACTGTTTTAAATCAACTTTATAGACACAAGGGCATATGGACAAAATGTGAAATGTGTGCCTTGTGACTTATATATAAGATTTCCTTGTCTTCTTGCAACTCCTTTAGTAATGGAGTCACCTTATGGGCAGAGGTTCCCGAGACCAGTGCAAAAACATTGATCAATTCTCAACTTGGGGTCACATTGTGACTTAAGAGTGATGGAGTCACAAGGCGATCTATTCTTGCCAAGGTTGCCACATGGCCCGAACCTAAAGAGCCATTATGAATCAGGTCCAAACAATAAGGCAACTTTGTTGCACGCTGCGATCTTAAATGGAGTTGCATTGTGACCCCTCGTGTGCAGAGACTGCAAAATAGTCGAGCAATGGACTTGAAGTCCCATTCGCAGCCAGCGCCGCACCTCCCATGAGGCGACCTGAAGCGAGCACTTCAGGCGGCGCTATGCCAGGGCCTCAGGGAGGGCGGCATTTTTGGTTACCTAAGCCAGTCCAGGACAAGCTGTCCTGGACTGGCTTAGCACCGAGCGGTGGTTTGGGGAGGCCACTGGAGCAGCGCTGCTCCAGCAGCCTCCCCTCAGGCAGAGAGCAGGTCATCTCCGTGCCTGCTCTCTGCAGGCGAACGGTGCTAAGCCCCACCCCCTGCACTTCGTCACGCCCGCTCCTCCACGCCCCCTCCGCTCTGCCCCCTCCTCGCGGGGGGGGGGGGGCTTTCTGTAGTTAGCCTCGGGCGGCGAAAGGGGCAGGTTCGCCCCTGTTCGCAGCACACTAGGGGTTGTAATGCAGCTCCATTCACTTAAATCTTTGGTCACGTGTAACCCGGTGGCTCTATGGTTAGCACTGCAGCCTTGCAGCGCTGGAATCCTGGCCTCGGATCCCACCAGGAACAACATCTGCAAGGAGTCTGTATGTTCTCCCCGTGTTTGCGTGGATTTCCTCCCATTCTACAAAGACGTACTGATAGGGGAAAGAAAAGTACATTGTGATCCCTATATGGGGCTCACAATCTACATTAAAAAAAAATAAAGATCGCCCTTGTATCTTGAATCGAGTTGCATTGTGACCCCTCGTGTGCAGAGATGCAAAATAGTTGAGCAATCAACTTGAAATCACATTCACAGCACACTAGGGATTGTAATGCAGCTCCATTCACTTACATCTTTGATCACGTGACGGGTCATGTCCAAAGTTGCCATGTTAGCCCTAGTCTAAATGGTGCACCCCATGATAATAGTAAAATATTATCCGTGACAAAATTGATTGTTGGCATGTAAAAAACTGAACATGCTTGGATAGAAGCTCTGTAATCCTACGTATGTTAGGTAGACTATGATGCTAAGGGAGCCTTCACACGGAGTAAACACGCGTGTATTTTTGCAAAATACACGTGTAAAAATAAGACTCCCATTGACTTCAATGATATTTTTTACACGTGTAAAAATATGCCTGTAAAATGTCATTGAAGTCAATGGGAGTGTTATTTTTACACGTGTATTTTACAAAAATACACACGCATTTACTCTGTGTGAAGGCTCCCTAAGACTCCATACACACGACCATGTATGCATCCGATGTGGGGCCGAGTTTGCACTGATATCAGAATGCATTCTGTTATGTATTCATGTCTATGGGGACTTCAGATGTATTCAGTTCCAATGACGCAAAGCAGAATAAGACCTGCTCTATAAACATCCGTGTCGACTGAATGGACGGATGTCACTCCGAGTGTATTCCGCTGCAAACTCAGCCTCACATCAGAAGCACACTGGCTTGGGAGCATGGGGCCTAGCACACTGACCCATTATATGGTGAGCCCAGGGAAAAACTCAGGATAAGTCCTATACCTGTTCATTTTGTGGCCCACGTTCACTTAAGAAAGCAAATGGGACTGTGGAGGCACGGGTGGCATGCAGATATCATCCATGTGCCGTCTGTGCCATTCAACTTGGTCCTGGCATAACCTTAAAGGGCAAATCATCATTTCACAATATTGATGGCCTGTAAATAAATATATTGTTGGGGTTCCACTACCCATCATCATTCTTGACATGGGTTTTGTTTGAATGTACAATGTGAACATGAGTTTTAGTTGCAAATAAATGTTTTAGTGCATTTTTTTTTTTTTTAAATGTGTTTGTCACAAAGTTATATGTAGGTGGACTTGGCTATTGATAACCCATTGAGACACATGTAATCGTCAGGTTGTCTGCTTTCAAGAAATGTATAGGTTTTAAGGGTGCACTTGATTTTCACTGTGAGTAATTTTTACATTTTATAGGATGATACTATTTTAATATTTCCAGCTTCAAGATACATTAGGTTTTTGTTCCTTCAAGTTCTGGTGATTTTATGAAGATATGTGCATGCAGATATAGGCCTTAGTAATATGAATGAACTCTGCAATTTAACATTCACTTTAAATCAAAATTGCATGAAGGTGCCTGTTTGTATACAGTACTAACAATGCTGCAGAGGTCTACTTTTAGTAAATATATAGGTATGGGAGGGGAGGGGGGTGTTAGTATACTTGTTTTTAATGTTGCAATTATGTTTTATTTGCCCATCTTAAAACTGTGAAAATTGTCCTGGCAGCCAAAGGAGGGGAAAAAAAAAAATCTGAAAATTCCTGGCAGTGAAAGGATTAAACTGGGGGCAGATGGATAGGGACATTATATTGTATGGGGACACTAGGGAGGCATTATACTGTGTTAGGGCTTCTAAGGGGACATTATAATTTGTGCAAGTCCGGTATTCCTAAGTGGTAGTGATGGGGGGCACTTATGAAACCTTTGCACTGGACCCACCAATATATTAAAAAGGCCCTGTACTACCCCGACACATAAGACTGTCTCCCACCATCACAAACTTCAAGAAGACCTTGAAGACTCACCCATTCAGGAAGGCGTACAACATCCAATAACTCTATTGCCACCAGTGTCAGTAACTCTACAATGGCCCCATTGTCTTGCTAGTATCTATAAAGTTTTTTGCCCACCAAAAAAGAAAACAAATTGCATTAATCCAGACCCTATAGGTTTAAGATAGTACAGCTACAACAACACGCTCATTATATGGTGTCCCAGCGAGCTGCTGAGATTCCGGAACAATCCTGGGCACAGCGCGAGGAATGCATTCAGCGACAGGCCAGCTTGACAGCTATCGAAACGCCAGAGCAGGCGGATCATCGCCACCAACAACACGCTCATTATATGGGGTACCAGCCAGCTGCTGAGATGCCAGAACAATCACAGGTACAGCACGAGGAACAAGTTCAGCAGCAAGACTGCTTAAGAGCTGCCAAAACATCGACGGCGCAATTTGCTGAATATAGGCGGATCCAACAACCTGCAGACGAAGTCAAGGGGAGAGCCGTGTGTGTGTGTGTGTGTGTGTGTGTGTGTGTGTGTGTGTGTGTGTGTGTGTGTGTGTGTGTGTGTATGTATATATATATATATATATATATATATATATATATATATATATATAGTAGGGATCCAGCTCACATGGTGGGGGTTGGCAATGACACAGTTCACACAGGCAGTAGGTTTCAACTTTAAGGGTGCTTTTATTTAGTTGCTTCAGCACAAAAAAACAAAACAAACACTGTGCAAACAAAATTAAAAAACCTAAGCCTGTCTGGCTTTAACTATAAACCAGCATACCTTACTAAACTTGTGCAGGCCAAAAACACGTCACCAAACACAGCAGCAAACTCTGTAAAACATCCCAGGGGTGCTTTCCTCCATCAGGCTACAACCCTGTCAGCCATTTTCAGGCTTCCTTCTCCATTAATGAATTTCAGGAAGCCTCACCTGAACACTCGGGATTAGGGAAGAACCCCATAGTGGGCTAGGTGTATGGACTGGAACACTACAACTACCAACCTGTCCCCCAGTCCAGGAAATCCAGCCCATGTAACTTAACCCCTCCAGCGCCGCAGTCAAAGGCGCCAGAGGCGCCATTTTCCCATGGGATCGCATGGGATTTTTGCCTGGGATCGCCAGCTCCTGGAGCATGCTCCAGGGCCGACGACACATTGCCATGACAGCCGGGAGCCTTTACAAGGCTCCCAGGCTTGTCTGCAAATTCTCTCTTTTGCTCCCAGGCTTGTCTGCAAATTCTCTCTTTTGCAGGCTGGTCTATGCAGCCTGCAAAAGAAAGGATTATTTTTTTGCAATGCATTAGCATAGGAATGCATTGCATTAGTGATCAGACCCCCTGGGGTTCAACACCCCTAGGGGGTCTAATAAATGCAAAAAAAAAAAAAAAATTTAAAAAAAAAGTTAAAAAAAAAAAAAAAAAAAAATATAAAAAGTATGAAAAGTTCAAATCACCCCCCTTTCCCTAGAACACATATAAAAGTAGTTAAATACTGTGAAACACATACATGTTAGGTATCCCCGCGTCCGAAATCGCCCGCTCTACAAATCTATAAAAATATTTTTCCTGTTCGATAAACGCCGTAGCGGGAAAAATAGTCAAAAGTGCCAAACCACCGTTTTTTCACTGTTTTGATTCTGATAAAATTTTTAATAAAAAGTGATCAAAGCAATAACATTTCCCGAAAATGGTAGAACTAAAAAGTATACCCGGCCCCGCAAAAAAAGATGCCCTATGCATCCCCGTACACTTACGTATAAAAAAGTTACGGCCGTCGGAATATGGCGACTTTTAGAAATAAAATTTTTTAACACAGTTTTGGATTTTTTTTTAAGGGGTCAAAATGTAAATAAAACCATATAAATTTGGTATCCCTGGAACCGTACCGAAACACAGAATACAGGGGACATGTCATTTTGGCTGCACAGTGAACGCTGTAAAACCAAAGCCCGTAAGAAAGTTGCAGAAATGCATTTTTTTCTTCAAATCCACCCCATTCTGAATTTTTTTTCCTGCTTACCAGTACATTATATAGAATAAATAATGGCGGCATCATGAAGAAAAATTTGTCCCGCAAAAATTAAGACCTCATATGGCTCTGGGAGCGGAGAAATAAAAAAGTTATGGGATTTTGAAGGAGGGGAGTCAAAAACGAAAATCAAAAAATGCCATCGGCGGGAAAGGGTTAAAGAGCCCTAGCAGATTATGTTCTGCTAAAGCAACATGTATTTTTTTGGGATTTTCGCTACCTTGCCTGGCTGAGGAAACCAGGTGATACATACACCCCGTCCACCGCTTTACCACAATATATATTAAAATAAAAAAAATTAAAAAATCAGAACTGAATCTCACCTCTTATACTAGTTTGGTCAACTTCTCTTCACATTGCGCCTTATTCCTGCACATTTAATGTATGTGTTGCATAATCTATGTGTGTATATGTTATACAGATACCTGTGATAGATGTCACTCTTAGAGACTCATGTACCCCCCCCCCCCAAAAAAAAAAAAAAAAAAAGTAAATATCACACAGTGTAATTTTATTGTCTTTATGCCTTATATATTCTGTTGCAATTTTCTATAGGGTTACAAATAACAGTTTATGCTGGGTTCACACCAGCGCTCGATTTGCGTTTTCAGGTTTCTGTCTTCTGCAGACAGACAGTTTTTTTTAACCGGACACAAAGTCCTGCATGTCTGACTCTGTGTCCGGTTAAAAAAAACGGTTTCGCCGCGGAGAGCACAAAACGCTCCCCAGTGCTCACGGCCGGACACTTTTCAAACCCATTCAAATGAACTGGTTTGAAAAATGACTGCAGGTTTCTGTCTCCCGCCCAGTTTCAGGCAGGAAACAGAAACCTGCATAACAGAGACCCCGGGCGCAGATGAGAGCCCTTTGCTCTCTGGTGCTGTCAATCAAAGAAAGGAATTGGGAAAAGAAGGGCGTATTAGAGCAATGTGGGGTGTGACAGTTTAGAGCAGGGGTCCTCAAACTGCGGCCCGAGGGCCACATGCGGCCCACCAAGCACTTCTGTCTGGCCCAGCCGACAACGCTGGTAGGCGTGCATTTATAATGAAGCTCCTGGGGAGCTTGGGCCAGGCCATGGAGCGCACTTCACTTTACCTATTGGAGGGCACCGCTCCCGATGTCTGTGCGTTTGCTCTGCCTCCGGCCCCCTATTTAAAAAGTTTGAGGACCCCTGGTTTAGAATAATGAAGTCGTCCTTGGTACTCCAGGTGCTCATTTGCATATTGTAAAATAAATTGATGTCTTTTCAATGGAGATACAAGTTTTCACAGGAAAAAAAGGTGAGTCTGAGCTATCTAACTGTATCTGGTTTAATATGGATTACTGTGGTGATAGACTCCCCATAACATGAAAAGACATATGATTTATCAACATTTTATCTATACCAGTGGTTCTCAACCTTTCTAATGCCGTGACCCCGCAATACAGTTCCTCATGTTGCGGTGACCCCATTCAGTTTGGAACACGCGTCCATAACGGCGTGCGTTCCAGCTGAATAGCGCTGCTGCAGACAGTAGCGTGGCTTCTCAGTGGCTAAAGCCATCGGAAATATGTATTTTCTGATGGCTTTAGGCATACATCCCAACTTTTGAAGATTAGAAAGAGGGACAAAATATGCGGCGCGCACAGCGAATTTATCTTTCCTTTCTCACTCTTTTCTCTGTATCTTCAAAAATTCTGTAACCAAGCAAACTAGCAACTATAAATCGAATGGAAGACCCTGTGGAGTATTTTGTTTCTATTGTAAAGCATGGACAATGACTCAAGACCTGGTTCAGCTGGTTTCCTGTGTGTACACATGTGCCTGTTACCATCCCCCCAGGAGCTAAGGACAGCATGGACACCATGCGGCATGGAGGAGAAACCTACATGGAAATGCGGACTTCTTCTTTCAAGGAGATGATTTTTGGCGTCTATTGCTGATGTGTGAAGATGCTACAGCTGACTGGTATTTCTTTCTATTACTGTGGACACGTGGGACTCTGTTACAACCTGGGAACCTACCATCACCCACCTACCCCATGTGTTTATGGAAGCTTGGCAAGAGAGCAGCACCCTGTCTACCTGGATGGCTTCAGACCTCTCTGGGCAGTAGAACACAGTGGTAAGAAGAAAGGAGGAGGAGGGCTTGTGATGAAGGATATTTGGGGCATTTTTTTTGTGGTTAATGGACTTTAGTGCTGATACAAGATACCGAACTATCAGCTGTGAGCAGGAGATCTCACCACCTACCAAAGGAACTGCCACATGTTATCATGATAGCTGCCTATGTCCCCCACCTCTGCAAAAAAAAACATTTTCTGCTTGTTATATCTACATGCTGTGACCTCTCCTCATGTCCTCCAACCACATTCGGCTGTATTATTATTGACATCACTTCACACAGAGAACTAAATGATCCTGTAGTGTGTCTGTGTTTCTTTCTTTTTAGTTGCTATTATTCCTAGGATTTCTCTATCTGCCATGAGCTTGTATGTGTTTCTCTCTTGTTATATACTACTGTACCATCTATGAAACTGTATCACTGAAATTTCCCCATTGTGGGACTATTAAAGGATTATCTTATCTTATATGTCCCCTCGCCATCTCTCCTCCAGTTTCATATAACCCCTTCATTTGCCCCCAGTTTCATGTCCCCCCTCCATCTCTGCCCCCAGTTTCATGTCCCCCCATCTCTGCCCCCAGCTTCATGTCCCTCCATCTCTGTCCCCAGTATCACGCTGTACCCCCCCTTCATCTGCCCACAGTTTCAAGTCCCCCATCTCTTCCCCCAGTTTCATGTTCCCCTATTTCTGCCCAGAGTTTCATGTCCCTCCATCTCTGCCCCCAGTGTTATGCCGTCCCCCCTTCATTATATTCCACCTTAATGTTTAAAACAAAAACAAAAAACACTTATATTCACCTTCCAACGCTCCCCCGCCGTTCTCTCCGCAGTCTCGCTCACGCATATAGTTGTAGGCGCGATGTGACGTCATCACATCGCGGCTACACATGCAGAAGCCGGAGCGCAGCGTTAAAGCAGGAGCTGGCTGTGACAGCTCCTGCTTTTATCACCTGTGTGTTCAACTCATTGGCGTCCTCCGGGCGCCGATGAGTTGAACCCGGGACATACCTCCCACCGACTGGGATGGTTGGAAGGTATGCTTCAGGCGACCCCTGTGTTTTGGTCGTTCGACCCCCGCCGGGGTTGCGACCCACAGGTTGAGAACTGCTGATCTATACACTACAAATGGTCCATGTGATTTTCATTGCTATGGCGGATGTCTATCAACAGGATGGTGCACATTCACATTTCCATCTGGATGTTCGCTGATACCTGAATGAAACTCCAACAGAACATTGGACTGACTGTACCAGAAACGACAGGCCTGAAAGCCAATAATCGTCTGTTTTGGAAACTCAGGTATCATCTGTTTTCAATATCAATGTAATGTTATTATAATGTATGTACAATAGAAATATATCCCATTGCCTCACTATAGTGTTGTATTCTGCATCAGGAACGGGTCAATAAAGAGAAAAGATATTGAGGTGCAGACCTGCAAAGTTTATACAAAGAAGCATTTTCAGGGTTGTTGATATACAGAACAGGGGTGGGACGAAAAAAAATCCCCACAATCTGAGATTCACATGTTGGTAGATATGACTATATATAATATTGACTTTGTAGATGATGAAGACCTGGCACCAAGTGGTGAAGAAGTTATTAAAAAATAATTAAAAACCATTAATATGATCTAATTTATGGAATTTTTTTTAATACACACATTGAGGAGAGTCTCACGGTGTCCCATTGTCATCAAAGCATCACTGTGGCCGTTGCATGGCTGCAATGGTCATGAGGAACAGAAAACAACATATTATTAATGTTTACTTACATAGCACCATTAATTTCATGATGCTGTACATTATTATATAATTCCATGGTGCTTTACATTATTATATTAATTCCATGCTGATGTACATTCTCATATTAATTCCATGGTGCTGTACATTATTATATTAATTCCATGGTGCTGTACATTATTATATTAATTCCATGGTGATGTACATTATTATATTATTTCCATGGTGTTGTACATTCTTATATTAATTCCATGCTGATGTACATTCTTATATTAATTCCATGGTGATGTACATTATTATATTAATTCCATGGTGTTGTACATTCTTATATTAATTCCATGGTGATGTACATTCTTATATTAATTCCATGGTGCTGTACATTATTATATTAATTCCATGCTGATGTACATTCTTATATTAATTCCATGGTGATGTACATTATTATATTAATTCCATGATGCTGTACATTATTATATAATTCCATGGTGCTGTACATTCTCATATTAATTCCATGGTGTTGTACATTATTATATTAATTCCATGGTGCTGTACATTATTATATTAATTCCATGGTGTTGTACATTCTTATATTAATTCCATGGTGTTGTACATTCTTATATTAATTCCATGGTGATGTATATTATTATATTAATTCCATGGTGTTGTACATTATTATATCTAACTCTCC
This sequence comes from Leptodactylus fuscus, assembly GCF_031893055.1. Lineage (NCBI taxonomy): Eukaryota > Metazoa > Chordata > Amphibia > Anura > Leptodactylidae > Leptodactylus > Leptodactylus fuscus. Next base: position 26,720,177 of record NC_134265.1, on the reverse strand, counting down.
CTTGTGTGGTATTGTGTGCAGTGGCGCATATCTAATCCTCTGGCGTATGGATTTGTGTGAAGACATGTGTATCTAATCCTCTGGCGCTTGGTACTGTGTGCATACGCGCGTATATAATTTTCCCGCTTGTGGTACTGTGTGCAGATATGCGTATTTAATCCTCCAGCATGTGGTGCTGTGTGCTGACTTGTGTATCAAATCCTCCAGCTTGTGGTACTGTGTGCAGACGCGTGTATCTAATCCTCCGGTATTGCGTAAAGACGTGTGTATCTAATCCTCCAGTATGTGGAACTATGCACATACGTGCGTATCTAATGCTGCGGCATATGTAACTGTGTATAGACGCATGTATCTAATCCTCCGGTGTTTGGAACTGTGCGCAGATGTATCTAATCCTCTGGCATGTGGTACTGTGTGCTGACTTGTGTATCTAATCCTCCAGCGTGTGGTACTGTATGCAGACGTGTGTGTCTAATCCTCCGGTGTGTGGTACTGTGTGCTGACATGCGTATCTAATCCTCTGGCGTGGGGTACTGTGTGTAGATGCATGTATCTAACTCTCCCCGTGTGGTATTGTGTGCAGTAGTGTGTATCTAACCCTCCGCCGTGTGGCATTGTGTGCAGTGGTGCGTATCTAATCCTCCATTGTGTGGTATTGTGTAAAGACGCGTGTATCTAATCCTGCAGCATGTGGAACTGTGTGAAGACTCGCGTATCTAATCCTGTGGCATGTGGAATTGTGTGTAGATGCGCGTATCTAATCCTGTGGCGTGTGTAACTGTGTGCGCGTATCCAATCACTGTATAGCATTCGGCCAATCAACGCTGGTTCTGAATCGAATATTTACTGTGATCGAGTACGAATATTTCGAATACCTACTCGATGGAATACTACTCGCTCATCTCTACATATTATCTATCAGCATGTCTGCCTATAGCTTGTTCTCTCAGCTCTCTGCAGGTGCAGCCTGTCACTTCCTGTATTAGTTGTTTTTTTTTTTTTTTTTAAACAATGCTTTATTAATAACATAACACTGTCTGGGAACAGGCCATCATATGTAGTAATGTAGTTGTAGCAATGAACAGAACAAGCAATAACACAACAAAATTGTTCTACAGGTTCTGAACGGCCCACAACAGTCGCATAGGAGGGATTGTGACTGACATTGTCCTCAGGCCTCTTTACTGTGACTGGATTTAAACAGCCCTATGGAGTTAGTATAGTGAGCATAGACCATACAGTCACAGGCTGTGTGTCCAGAAACCCCTCAAACCTTGAAAGCCTCTGCCTTTTTTTTTTTTTTAACAATTTCTGCAGACTTTTCGGGCTAGTTCACACGGGTGCAAGGAGGCGGATTTCATCTCAAAATCCGGCTCCATACAATGGTGGTCTATGGAGACCACTAGCGAGCTGCCCTTTCTTCAGGCGGATTCCGCGGCTCGTTGGGTTGCGGCGTCCGCCTGGCCGCAGCAACCTCCGGAGTCAGCCCATTTATTTGAGCCGACTCCGGAGGGAGAAGCCACGACCACGACGATCATGGCAGGCGGCTTTTGACTACCCGCGTCACTCTCAGTGCCAAAATCCGCCAAAATCCTTCCAGTCAATCTTCCCTAACATGGCCATATTGGTGTAAGTCTCTACAGAATTTGGGCTGTCCTGGGTAACAGAGAAGTGCTCTAATGGCTGCAATATCAAAATTAGCAGGAGGCTCTGACAGACCTGCTACAGTGTTGGCCAAAAGTATTGGCACCCCTGCACTTCTGTGAGATAATACTTGTTTTCTTCCAGAAAATGATTGCAACCACAAATTCTTTAGTATTAATATCTTCATTTATAATGAAAAAAAAGTCAAATCATTGATCATTTTACACAAAACTCCAAAAATGAGCCGGACAAAAGTATTGGCGCCCTCAGCCCAATACTTGGTAGCACAACCTTTAGACACAATAACTGCGCACAACCGCTTCCGGTAACCAGCAATGAGTTTCTTACAAGGCTCTGCGGGAATTTTAGACCATTCTTCTTTGGCAAACTGCTCCAGGTCCCCCCTGAGATGTGAAGGGGGCCTTCTCCAAACTGCCATCAAGAGATCTCTCCCCCCCCCCCCCCACAGGTGTTCTATGGGATTCAGGGCTGGACTTATTGCTGCCACTTTACAAGTCTCCAGGGCTTTCTCTCACCACCATTTTCTAGTGCCGACCTGAAATGTGTTTTGGGTCATTGTCCTGCTGGAAGACCCCTGACCTCTGAGGGAGACCCAGCTTTCTCACACTGGGCCCTACATAATACTTCATAATGCCATGCACACGGTCAAGCAGTCTAGTGCCAGAGGCAGCAAAGCAACCCCAAAACATCAGGGACCCTCCGCCATGTCTGACTGTAGGGACCGGGTTCTTTTCTTTGAAGGCCTTTTTTTTCCTGTAAACTCTATGTTGATGCCTTTTCCTACTTTTGTCTCATCTGACCAGAGAACATTCTTCCAAAACGTTTTTGGCTTTCTCAGGTAAGTTCTGGCAACACTGTATGTGAAGTCTTTTTGAAGTAGAGAGGAAGTGGACAAGGTGGTAGCTGATACCTTAGTTAATATTGAAGGTTCTGATCCAAAAGTCAGGTAGCTGTGACAAAGCCGGTGCATTGCACCAGCATTCAGCCACGCGCTCAGCTCTGGATTAGGCCCAATGAATGGGCCTAGTTCGGAGGAGAGAGTGTCTTAAGGCCGAATCGCGAGGTGAAACGGCCTGAAGAATGAGCATCTCGCTTCTTTTTCCGGGAGCGGTCACCCAGAAAAAGCTCCTTATTTGCTCCCATTGATTTCAATGGGAGCCGTCTTTTTGGTTAGGATTTTGAGGCGAATACGGCCTCAAAATCCTGACCAAAAAACTGCATCTGAACTTATCCCAAGAGTCAGGCTCAGAGCCCCCTGAAGATTCACCGGTGGGCCAGTCCAAGCCTGTAACAAGTACAGGGGGAGACAAGAAAAGTCTATATCATAAATACCAAGACAGCCATGGGGATAGGGCGGCAATTAGAAAATTGACACTGGCATAAAAATCATGTAAATACATAAGAGGAGATATGTCCCATAAAGCAAATAAACACCAAATATAAAGGTATGCAAAAAGCGGATACAGGTAACAAAAAAAAGGGTATAAGGGGGACATGTATATAAACCTATCAAAAATATATATAAAGAGCCAGAGACGTCATGTGAGATGCATGAGCACAGCCAGTCCCTCCCCACAATGCTAAAAGAAACCAGCATTTATTGACTATTAAACATATATTTCATATATACATCAATAAAATCTATCTACATTTTTATACAGTGTCTTCCACACACAGTCTTTTTTGGGTTTGCTATTTGCTTCATTGTGGGGTTTATGGTCTATTTATGGAGGAGTCTTTTTTGATTGGTTAGAAATGCATTACTTGGCGGAGAATCAAAGGCTGTCCGATTGCCCATCCCCCGCCAAGCATTCAGGACGTTGACCCAAAGATGATATTTGTCCTCGTTCCAAATCCCATTGATCCTGAATCTCGGCAAAACCATATTTAGGTTGACGGTAATAAGTCGATTTTGAAATCATGAATATATTGAGGAAGTCAAACAAAGCTTTTAGTTTCTTAAAGTGAATGTCGCTTAATTCTATAGCACTCGACAGCATAAGATTTCCAATAGGAATCCGCTTTAATCTAGGCTGACTAGTCCACAGTTCTTGAACATGTCCCTTGACACATTTGACATCGACATTGATGGCCGACCCAAGTGGTCGGATACGAAGCTCAGTCAGTTTTGCTGCGCACGTTGTCCTATACTGACATGGTACTAGAGAAATGATCTCTTCTAAGCAGCTCCGAAAAACTATAAATTTTGGTTCATTCACTGGATCCGTGGTGTCAGGGTTAATTTTTTCAAAATCGTCATCGTCTGAACCTTCTACAAGATCATCCGGGAGGGGTTCTATATCTTCATCATGGTCATCTTCTTCCTCAACCTCAACATCTACAGGTAGGAAACTTTCATCCTCTGGGTCCTCTTCCTCCTCTGTGTCATCAGGACTTGGTGAACTATTTTCAGGACTAAGTGTTTTTTCATGAGATAAGTTGAGTTTTGGACGAGATGGCGAAGGCTGTTGAATCAAAGGAGACGGGTTTGGCATTTGAATGTAGTTTGTTGAATGCACGCCGCTTTGTGGGTTGGATGTTTCATCAGAATGTGAGTCTGTAGCACGACATGTTTCTGTGGCAATTGGCGTATCCAAAAGTGGAGTTTTAGGAAATTGAATTGGTGTTACAGGCAAGTCACATTCTTCTGGGTCCTCTTCCTTCTTTATATCATGACTTAGTGAAATATTTTCAGTCCAAAGCGTTTTTTCACAAGGAAATTGAATTGGTGTTACGGGCATGTGGCATTCTTCTGGGTCCTCTTCCGTCTTTATGTCACATTCTTCTGGGTCCTCTTCCGTCTTTATGTCACATACTTCGAGGCCCACAGGTATAAAACTATTATCCATAGTGTGGTCTTGTACTCCTTCAAGATCAGACGTATCCATTACATCCTCCACCTCCTGCTTAATCTGTGAAACATTGAGAAGTTCTTCTGAATTTGGCAATGCCTCACCACCCACCTGATGACACTCAGCAGTGGTGCTTTTCGCTTTGTTTTCTTCAGGGTTGAAGAAGCCAATCTTGGTAGAATCGGTCAATATTTTGCATGAGACGCCTCTCTGCTTCCTTTTGGGCTTAAGAGTTTGAGAACCAACATTTTTCTTTGGGACAAAATATGTATCCAACACAAATATACTCTTCTCCTTGTTCCAGTAGAAATCAGTGTTGGTCGCTTTGTCCACCATTTTTACCGTCTTATGTGGTGAGCATGGCTGTTGTTCAGGTAGTAATATCATTGGTACAACTGGCACCCGAACCATAAATGTATTTCCAACTTGTGTCCTCTCCGCTGATAAACTAATGTTACTGGAATGAATGGCATTCGGAGTAAATTCAGATGTACAAGGCTTGCTAACACGCTTACGTTTGCGTGCAACTGTTTCACCAGTGACATCAAGAGTATTCTCACTAAAATTAGATGAAGTTTCGTTTTCTTCACCAATAGTCACTGTGATGTAATCTTCTTCAGGTTTTGAAACACTTGGAAATATAGTCGGCAAGGCATCAGACCGTAAATTTTTTCTGCCGTATAGATATTCATAGCAATCATAATTGAAGTGCTTTGAGCACAAGCGATACGTGTTGGTTTTTTTGTTTTCAAATACTTTTTGAACCCATTCCTTGAGATTTGGAAAATGATCAGGTGCTTGCTGAAGCCATTGCCTTATACGATCCAATTGTTTCGGAAAGGCATGCATTATAATGTTGGGATCCGTACGGTTCCAAGTGTTTGCACATCCTTTGATGATACAGGACGGCATTTTTGTACAGTTCAAAGGCCTAAGCAGAAAAAGAAAAAATTAGAAATGAGGTTCTGGCAACAAATTTGACAATAAGTGCATTGATTCATATTTCAATTTTGCACATGGGCCACATGCTATGCCTAGGTATTTGTCCTACATAAATGATGAAAAATTAGGTTATTTGCATTTCTCTAATGCTGGCATTATGTGAGTGCTGTATTCACTGTTGGACTGAAGGATATATAGGGCCCAGGAACCTGTTCTGCGTGCCCACCCAACAGCTTCTGAGGTGTACATATGTACAAGAGCCACCATGTATGTGCAAGACTGGGATGTTGGCTTCGCAAACATGGCTGCCATCGGGAATTTTGGGCTTCAATATTGGCAAAATTTGATGCACAATGCCAAACACGTAATAAAATACTCTCTAGAGTTTGCCACACAGTATACATTTGTTTTCAGAGTTATGAGCCTGCATTGGCATTGTTTATAGCAGACTGTCCATTCTCATCTTTTGAATCTGTTACAGAAGAGGAAGTCTCCCAGCTACTTTCTTCATCTCGTCCTACAACCTGCAGTAGTAACCCCTTCCCCTCACACCTTCTCTAAGCTCTGTCGCCTGCTGTCACTACTTACCTTACTAAAATATTTAACCTCTCTCTCTCTCTCTTCTGGAATCTTCCCATCCTCCTTCAAGCATGCTGTTATAACTCCGCTATTGAAAAAACCCTCCCTGGACCCATCCTGTGCTGCTAACTATCGACCCGTCTCTAACCTCCCCTTCATCTCTAAACTCTTGGAACGCCTGGTCTATTCTCGTTTAATTCACTATCTCTCTGTTTGACCTCTTACAATCTGGTTTCTGCGCTCTGCACTCTACTGAAATGGCCCTCACAAAAGTCTCCAATGATCTCCTAATGGCTAAATCCAATGGTGACTTCTCTCTTCTTATTCTTCTGGACCTCTCTGCAGCTTTTGACACTGTTGACCATCAACTCCTCCTCACTATGCTCCGCTCAGTCGGCCTCAATTACACTGCGCTCTCCTGGTTCTCCTCTTATCTCTCAGACCGCACTTTCAGCGTATCATTTGCGGGCTCTGTTTCCTCCCCTCTTTCCCTTGCTGTTGGGGTTCCTCAGGGCTCGGTCCTAGGCCCCCTGCTCTTTTCTCTCTACACAGCCTCCATTGGACAAACCATCGCCAGATTTGGCTTCAGGTACCAGCTTTATGCTGATGACACCCAATTATACAAATCTTCCTGTGACATCACCCCTGCACTCATACAGAACACCAGTGACTGTCTCTCTGCTGTCTCTAATATCATGTCCTCGCTCTATCTGAAACTAAATCTTTCTAAGACTGAACTACTACTGTTTCCACCATCTAACAGATTTGTCCCTGATATATCCATTGTAGTCTCAGGCCTTACTATAACTCCTAGGCAGCAGGCCCGCTGCCTCGGGGTCATGTTTGACACAGACCTTTCCTTCACCCCTAATATTGAATCACTCGCACGTTCATGTCACCTCCACCTCAAAAACATCTCTAGAATACGCCCTTTCCTTAGCAGAGATACACTAAAGACACTTATTGTCTCTCTGATTCATTCTCGCCTTGACTACTGTAACTCCTTACTAATCGGTCTTCCCCTCACTAAACTCTCCCCTCTACAATCTATTCTGAATGCAGCGGCCAGGCTCATCTATCAGGCTAGACGCTACAGCGATGCCTCCGGTCTGTGCCAGTCACTACATTGGCTGCCTATTCATTATAGAATAAAATATAAAGTTTTCACCCTCCTCAAGGCTCTATATAATGCCGCACCTCCATACATTTCCTCCATCATCTCTGTCTACCGCCCAACCCGTGTTCTCCGTTCACTCAATGACCTAACACTTACATCCTCTATTATCAGACCCTCCCACGCTCGTATACAAGACTTCTCCCGAGCTGCACCACTTCTCTGGAATGCTCTACCCCGGACAATAAGATTAACTCCCAATTTCTACAGTTTCAAATGCAAACTAAAGACGCATCTTATCAGACAGGCCTATCACAATTCCTAATGTAAACCCTTCCATACTATAATTAGAATCCCCAAAATCTAACCCTCCTCTGTCCCCGCTCCCATATGTCCCCACATGATATGATGTCTTTTCAGGCTAACTTTATAGGTCCAAGCTCCATCCACATGTTAAAGGACACGACTAGTGACGGCTCATACAGCTTTAAGTTTGTGTAATGACAGTCACCTCTATTACAGAATTGTCTGAATACTGTATAAGCAATGCCGCCCCTGCTACCTCTTGTGTTACCCCCTCTACCTCATAGATTGTAAGCTCTTGCGAGCAGGGCCCTCAGTTCCATTGTGTGAAATGACGTTCCTTGTTATGTATCTGTCTGTATTTGAAGCCTACAAATTGTACAGCGCTGCGGAATATGTTGGCGCTATATAAATAACATTTATTATTATTTATTATTATAGCAGACATGATCCGAGTTTGTGACTCACTTTCTCAATATCAGACTGACAATAACAATTTCCGATGATAATAAATGATTAATATAGTTACCGTTGCTTGTTGGGTTTGCAATGTGGTCAAATCCTGGTTTCATGGACAGAAATTTCAGGATATGAAAAATCCTACCAAAATTTATAGAGTTTAGACCAATCACATAATGTATTTTATAAACATATTATAATAGTTAGAACATAGGACACTTACCAATCCACAGTAAATCAACGAGTTTCTGAAAAAAGGCGTCTTTTGTAGAAAAATTCCAAATCTGTAAACCAGACAGACACGGCACATCATTACAAGAGTTTACTTTTTTTTTGTTTGCATTATACTCCAAAAGCGCTTTGCAAGTCCAACACCAGCAAAGTAATACAATCAAAGATGGTATTGTGTAGCTATATGCACAAATGTTTTCCATGTGCCACACGTCCTCCGTGAGTTTGCAAAACAGCCAAATAGGACCTATCATGAGTTAAAGGGCTAGTTCACACGGGGGCGATGCTGCGGATTTTGGCACTGAGCGTGATGCGGGAGCCGTGTCACTCTCAGGTCAAAACCCGCCTGCCATGACTGTCGTGGTCACAGCTTCCCCCTCCAGAGTCGGCTCAAATGAATGGGCCGACTCCGGAGGTTGCTGCCGCCAGGAAGACGCCGCAGCCCGACGAGCCGCGGAATCCGCCTGAAGAAAGGGCAGCTCGTGTCTTTTTTCTGCTAGTGGTAACATGCCACTCACAGAACAAAGAACGCTAGCGGTCCCCATAGACCACCATTGTGAGGGGATGGATGACGTGGATTACGCGCCATAATCTGCCCCCCTCCGTGCCCGTGTGAACGGGCCCTTAAAGAGGTATTCCCATAACTCTTGTTCTGCAGCCTGCAGGGCTTTGTGCTCTCTTCACTTCCTGGATTTCTCAGCACATTGGTGGGCGGGGTTTCACTTGCTCTGCTATCTGCTGTGTTTGTAGTCAGTAATGAGGAATTGGTTGTAAATGCATTACCACAGTATAAAGCTGATGTGGAAACTGATGTAGCAGAGCTGGATTTGAGTCAGCTTGCATTACATACAGAGGTAATAAAATAGGATTCCTTATCTCAGCCCTTATCAGCCAAATCCAATTAAACCGGCTGATAAGTGGAAAAGCTCTCACCTCCCCTATCTGAGGAGCTCCATTGCTTGTCAGCAAGGGTTCCCTTAGAGCAGGCAGCTAGTCACTTGGGAAATGAGCAGATAAGCCCAGGCCATAGAAACGCAGTGTCAACAATGAAGTGAATAAATTAAGATAGCAGCCAAACAAAGCAGTTTTGATAAAGCAATGTATTTAGGAAAAGTCTTAAATCCACATAAACTAGCAGTATAGATAGGATCCTTGTGATGGGACAACCCTTTTAAGTCTGGCATTATGTTCACCCACACTGACCTGAGATATTATTTATCTTATATAGCACCAACATATTTTGCAGTGAATCAGGCCTGGTTCACATCTGAGCTCAGTATTCCGTTCGGGGGGTCAGCTCGCGGAAATACCGAACGCATTGAGCTTATAAAAGCATATGGACGACCCCCTTGACTATAACGGGGTCCATGTGTTTTCAGCACGAGTCATGTGGTTTCATTGCTCACCACTTTTTAATGCGTTCGGTATTCCATTCAGGGGTACCCAAGCGGACTCCCTGAACAGAAACGAAAACGGATGTGAACCAGGCCTTACAGATATTGTCAGTCACTTTCCTACATAGGGCTCGCACTCTAAATTTCGTCTTGTTGTGTCTTCGGAGTGAGGTAGGAAATCAGATTAAACTCACACAAACATGCGGTTATCTTTTTTTTTTTTTTTTGGATTCAAAGATATGGCTCCAGCACTTCAATGCAACAGTTCTAACCACTGTGTGTGTATGGGACCATAGAAACGAATGGTTGATTGTGTTATCCTCTTAATAAAAGGAAATTCACGGACAGAAACTACAGTTGTATGCATGCAGCCTCAGGCTACGTTCACATCTGCATTGGTGTTCATTGCAGATTCCGGCAAAAATCAGTGAAAAGAAAATTCCTGCAAGGAAAACTTTCCTCTCTGAGTGTAAAATCCCTGGAAAACCTGATAGACACCTGGCAGACCCCATTATAGTCTATGGGGTCCAGGGATGTCCACTATTTCAGAGGCGTGCACTCTGTTGATTGGGTCCCATTCGAACAACAGAGAGTACGCAAGTGTGAACCCAGGCTGAATCTGCTGTGAGTATAATACAAAAGAAGGATAATAATAAAAGTGTCAAAACCAAAATCAGATTCAAATAACTATTGTATTACATTCCAAGCAAAATGCACAATATGAAGCTGATGTAGCAGAGCTGGATGAGATAGGTGATGAGAATCTCTAAGCCAGCTCTGCTAGGTCTCAGGTTTGCAGTCAGTAATAAGTAAATGAGCAGAGTATCAGTATATGCACAATATGAAGCTGATGTAGCAGAGCTGGATTTGATAGGTGATGAGAATCCTTTGCTGATGCTGTGTGTTTTAGGTGGTGACAAAGTCAGCTCTGCTAGATCAAATACACATGGTCAGTTCATACAGCTGTCACATAAAGTACATTATAACATTTGTACACATATATAGAGAGAGAGAGAGGACAAGGGAGATGTATATAGAGAGAGATGTATACAGAGAGAGAGGTAGAGGTATATATAGAGAGGTAGGTGTATATAGAGAGAGGGGTAGGTGTATATAGAGAGAGGTAGATGTATAGAGAGAGAGGTAGATGTATATAGAGAGAGGTAGGTGTATATATAGAGAGAGGTAGATGTATAGAGAGAGAGGTAGATGTATATATAGAGAGAGGTAGATGTATATAGAGAGGTAGATGTATATAGAGAGAGGTAGATGTATATAGAGAGAGGTAGATGTATATAGAGAGGTAGATGTATATAGAAAACCCTATAGATGATTACACAGGGGAGAGGAGAGACAAACTTACCTGCTGCAGGACAAGGCTCAGCTCGCAATGAACTCTCTCTTAGGTCTGTGTTTGCAGACAGAGGTAACAGCTCCCTGTCTCTGCCCCAATCAGCAAAATACAATTAACCGACCTGATAATGGGGAGAAGAGGAGAGACACAGCTCAGACACACGGGCTCCCCTCCCCCATCACTTCCTGAGCGCTGCGCTACGTCACTTGTCCTACCCCGAGAGATAAGATCGTCCTCAGGTCCCTGGTAACGCTGTGTAAGCAATGAGGAGGCCGGCAATGTCACATGGCAGGCGGAGAGAGCAGCTGTGCTGGAGCCGTGAGCTTCTCTACTGTGCCTACATTACACCCAGTGCACAAAGACAGCGGGAGGGACACTAAATACATGTGTACATGGCAAGTCCATCTCAAACTTACAACCTGCCCCCTGCTGGAGAACAGAGGCTACGTGTTCTGGTGTCCTCAAGGGCTCTCACCCCAAGTGGCAAATTTAGCTCCGTCCACTTTTATGTTGACTCCACCCATTCTCATTCATTTTTCATGTGCCCCCACACAGTACAGTCATCCGTATTAATTATATGTCTCCCCTCTATCTCTCCCCCGTTTCATATACCCCCTTCATCTGCCCCCAGATTCATGTCCTCCATCTCTGCCCCCAGATTCATGTCCCTCCATCTCTGCCCCCAGATTCATGTCCCTCCATCTCTGCCCCCAGATTCATGTCCCTCCATCTCTGCCCCCAGATTCATGTCCCCACATCTCTGCCCCCAGATTCATGTCCCTCCATCTCTGCCCCCAGATTCATGTCCCTCCATCTCTGCCCCCAGATTCATGTCCCCACATCTCTGCCCCCAGATTCATGTCCCTCCATCTCTGCCCCCAGATTCATGTCCCCTCCATCTCTGCCCCCAGATTCATGTCCCTCCATCTCTGCCCCCAGATTCATGTCCCCACATCTCTGCCCCCAGATTCATGTCCCTCCATCTCTGCCCCCAGATTCATGTCCCCTCCATCTCTGCCCCCAGATTCATGTCCCCCCATCTCTGCCCCCAGATTCATGTCCCCACATCTCTGCCCCCAGATTCATGTCCCTCCATCTCTGCCCCCAGATTCATGTCCCCTCCATCTCTGCCCCCAGATTCATGTCCCTCCATCTCTGCCCCCAGATTCATGTCCCCACATCTCTGCCCCCAGATTCATGTCCCTCCATCTCTGCCCCCAGATTCATGTCCCCTCCATCTCTGCCCCCAGATTCATGTCCCCCCATCTCTGCCCCCAGATTCATGTCCCCACATCTCTGCCCCCAGATTCATGTCCTTTCCATATCTGCCCCCAGATTCATGTCCTCTCCATTTCTGCCCCCAGATTCATGTCCCCACATCTCTGCCCCCAGATTCATGCCCCCATATTCATGTCCCCACATCTCTGCTCCCAAATTCATGTCCCTCCATCTTGCCTAGTTTCATGCCATAAACTGTGCTACTGAAAAAAAAACGTGCAGGATACCTGCTATAGAAACCCGCCTCAAAAGAGACCAGGCTCCTGACTCCCAAGACTACTGGACCAAAAGGTATCAAGTAGCCAAGGGCTACAAAAGTCAATCCACCGGAGCAGAAAGACCAAAACTGCTCAGTTTCCCCTCGGGGTACCACCACCAAGGTACTCCTAGAGCCTGTCCTCAGTCATTTTTTCTCCTAGGCTGCCACCACCTGGAGAACTTCCAGTACCTAAGTGCTCGTTCCCACGATGTAACGCGGCGCTCATTCTGACACGTAAACACGTGTCAGAGTCAGCACTTCAAAACAGAATCCCATTGACTTCAATGGGTTCCGTTTAACGTGCATAACACATTGAAATCAATGGGTTAAAAAGCCTCCCATTGATTTCAATGTGTAGCGCGTGGAGGACGGAACCCATTGAAGTGCTGACTCTAACACGTGTTTACATGTCAGAATGAGCGCCGCGTTACATTGTGGGAATGAGCCCTAAGACTCTGTCCACCTCCACAGAAGCAGAGGTGAACCTGCTAGACAGCGAGGGTGGGAACCTGATGGCCACACAACCCCTCCGCATCCCTTCATCCACACACAAAAACAGTGACAAGGGTGACAAACGTGACTAACAAGTGGATAGAGTACCTGGTATGACCCGGTCTATCTACTGAATCTATAAAAATTACACATGTAGTTTACAAAATTACACATGGATAAACCAGGCATAAGGTGTGTGCTCTGAAAGTGTAAAAGTGCCATGTGCAATGTGCTGCAACTCAGTGGGCTCCCACCCCCAGTGAGTTTAGGCACTCTGGAGGCCACCCGGCACCCCCAGGGCACTGCAATTAGAAGCCCTCAAGGCGCCTCTCAAACCTATGGCCTCGATCCTCAGGGTGGATGCTAGCCCTGGCGTATTTTGCTGTCAGCTTCCATAGTCTTTGCTGGATCCCAAAGCAGATACTCCACAAGTGGTTCTCTTGATCTACCTCTACAGTGTTCTTTCAGAACCCACTAATGGGCCGGTCCTATCCACCGGCAGCTGTATAAGAACAGATCAGATAAGATAATCCTTTAATAGTCCCACCATGGGGAAATGTCAGTATGTTACTGCAGCATAGTAATATAGATACAGGATAATAACAGTAATATATTACAGAAGGAGGCACACATAAGCTCAGAATAGCAGATAGGAGAAAATACTAGGAGTCATAGCAGCTAAAGAAAAGAAGACTTCAGGATCATTTAGTTTTCTGTGCGGAGTGTCTTCGCCTGGTCAGATGTAGATTATGTAGTCTGACCGCAGTTGGGAGGAAGAACTTCCGATAGCGCTCCTTCTCACTCTTGGGGTGATGCAGTCGGTCACTGACAGTGCTGCCAAGTGCCGATACTACACTCGATATTAGCTCGATAATAGCTCATTAGCTTGGGGGACAGACAGCACACTGCCTCCGAGGTGAGGGATGCCATCCTCGATGAGATGTCAATGTGGTTTGCGCTGCTGCACCTGGGCCCAGGCATGGTCATGATAACGGCTGGAACCTGCTAGCGGCTCTGGAGCTTGCCAGCCTCCAACACGTTCAATGCCTGGCCCACATTTTCAACTTAGTGGTGCAACGGTTTTCAAAAACGTACACCAACCTTCATGAGCTACTGGTGAAAGTGCGGCGCTTGTGCGCCCACTTTCGTAAGTTGACAGTAGCCGCTGCTAGCCTCCGACCCCTCCAGCAACGCCTACATCTGCCTGAACACCGGCTGTTGTGTGACGTCCCCACACGCTGAAACTCGACATACCACATGTTGAGCAGGGTGTGTGAGCAGCAGAGACCCTTGATGGAGTACCATCTCCAAAACCCAAGGGTTCCTCAAAGTCAACCTCCGCAGTTTCTGCACCATGAGTGGCCATGGATGGCAGACTTATGAGAGATCTTACACGTCTTTGAGGAGTCCACCAAGAGGGTCGGCTGTGACGACACATTAGTGAGCATAACCATCCCACTCCTGTGTGTGATGCGAGAATCCCTCATCGCCATCAGGGATAATGCATTGCATGCTGAGGAGTCGGGGATAGGGGCAGAACCATCCCATCAGGATAATCAGTGCACACTCCTGTCAGCTTCTCAGCCTGTAATGACGGAGAAAGAAGAGGAGGATGAAGTGGCAGATGAGATCATTGTCACACACGAGGCTACCAGGGAAGTTCAGTGCGTCCCATTGCTTCAGTGCGGATGGGGCGAAGGGGAGGAGGAAATGATCCTTCCAGTGGGGGCACCAAAGTCATGCCAAGTAACACTCTGGCACACATGGCTGACTTCATGTCATTCAAACGCATTGTCAAAATCCTGGATACAACCAATACTGGATTTTTGCAATCCTCGACCCCCGGTATAAAAATAATATATCGTCTTTCATTCTGGTAGAGGGGAGGGCCAATCGCATTAATGATTGCCATAAGCAACTTGTGCAAAATATGATGGAAATGTGTCCATCAACTTTCGTTGGTGGCAGAGAGGACAGTTCCTCCAAGAGGGTAACAACTGCCATCCAGTCCACACCCGGCAGGGGCACACTCTCCAAGGTCTGGGACACCTTAATGGCACCCACTCGCCAAACTACCACCACTGAGGGGCCTATTGTCACCAGGAGAGACAAGTATAGGCGCATGTTGCGTACCTGGCCGACCACAACCCTGTCCTCTCCGATCCTTCTGCGCCCTACACGTATTGGATGTCAAAGTTGGACTTGTGGCTGGAACTTGCGCTTTACGACTTAGAGGTGCTGCCCTGCCGCCAGTGTTCTATCGGAAAGGGTCTTCAGCGCAGCCGGTGGCATCATCACCAATAAGAGCAGCCGTCTGTCAGCTGACAGTGCTGAGCAGCTGACGCTGATCAAAATGAACTGCCACTGGATTGACCCATCATTTGCATCTCCACCAGTGTCAAGCACCCCAACATTAAGTTCCATGTGTGTGCTCCAGCTCTCCAGTTCCTCCTTCTCCTCCTCCTCCATCAACAAAGTTGAAAAAAACCATTTAAAATCACCCCATTAAGGCTCACCTCAAGGGCCTAATATTATGCTCCGACAAGGCTCTATTCATCCCAAGAGCCAAAAACTAAAACTCTGCTGGTAAAAGGCTCAACTCACCTCAATGGCCAAAGACACTGCTGGTGCAAGGCTCAACTCACCCAAAGGACCAAAAACACTGCTGGTTAAAGGCTCAACTCCCCCAAAGGGCCAAAAACTAAAACTCTGCTGGTGCAAGGCTCAACTCACCCAAAGGGCCAAAAACTCTGCTGGTGCAAGGCTCAACTCACCCAAAGGGCCAAAAACTCTGCTGGTGCAAGGCTCAACTCACCCCAAGGGCCTGAAGCTAAGTTTTGGAGGGCTCATCCCAAGGAGGATGGGAAGATTCCAGAAGAGAGAGAGAGGTTAAATATTTCAGTAAGGTAAGTCGTGACAGCAGGCGACAGAGATTGGAGAAGGTGCGAGGGGAAGTGGTCAATACTGCAAGTTGTAGGGCGAGATGAATTGTTTCAATTTCTGTGAAATACATAAAGGGTTAACAAACTTCCCAAATGCTGTTTGGAATGATTTGAGGGGTGCAGTTTTGAAAATGGAGGTATTTATGGGGGTTTCTAATATACTGTATAGGCCTTTATAACTGAAGTGATCCCTAAAAAATTTATTTTTGGAAATTTTCTTGTAAATCTGTAAAATCGCTGTTACACTTCAAAGCCTTCTAACAGCCAAAATAGGAAAACTTATTGACTCGAGTATAAGCCGAGGGGGAAAATGCATGACATTCTGTTTGTGCTCATGTTAATCTTAGCCAGCTTCAGGCCTATATGGTAATATCCCAGATGTCACATGGTCTGGGGCATTATCATACAGGCCAAAAGCCTTATGGTAGCAGTAGCAGCCTGTTGCCATACAGGCCCAAAGTCTGTGCTAGAAGTAACAGGCTATTATTACTACTACCACAGGCTTTGGGCCTATATGGTAATATCCCAGACCATGTGACATCTGGGATATTGCCGTATAGGCCTGAAGCCGGCTAGGATTAACATCGGATCCCAGAGAGGTGAGTAACACTGTTTATTATTTTCTCTTGCCTCCCCTGGGGCTCCAATTATTATACTGGGGGGGTCTGAAAAGACCCCCCGAGTATAATAATAGCGGCAGTGGGATCGCGGCTGGGGCTCGGGCCTACTCACTGCCGGCCTCCGTGGCCTATAGTATAAGGTGACGCGGGGGTTGGCAGTGAGCAGGCCTGGGGAGGTTGGTAAATAGGCTGATACCTGCTGGGAATACTTCAACAGGTAGCGGCCTATTATAAAACAAACATTAAGTTCTCATACTTACCGACCTCGCGCTGCTGCCACTGCTCACCTTCTCCAGCGGCTGCTTGTCTTCTTCCGCGGCTGCTCCTCAGCGTAGGGGACGTGATGATGCCGCCTGTGCTGAGACGCAGTAAGACGTCATCGACACACGCCGGGTGCGGGCCTGAGCTAATGTGGCCACGTCACCCGGCGTGGAACTGGAGCGGAGTTAATACGGTATTGTATATAGTCATTACCGTATTGACTCGAGTAGTAATTTAACTGGTCTGCAGTAAAAGACATCTGTGGGAGGCCGCTGGAACAGCGCTGGGTGAGGCAGCGCTGTCTCCAGGGCCGCCTTAAGATGTTTCCAAGGCAGAGAAGATGCTCTGGAAACATCTTGGGGTGGCGCTGCTGAAAAACTCGGCTTATACTCGAATATATACGGTAAGTTCCTTATTTTGTGCCAGTCATGTTGATATATGTGTAGATTGGTGTGAACAGGGCTATGGCGACAGTTTAGGTCTTACATTGGCGTTGCTTGTTTTTTCCTTTACTTGTACATTATTTTATAACACTATTACTTTTATATGTAAGTATTATTGTTACATATTATATATTCTCATGGACTCATAGGAGATGTGGGAGGGGGTAGTCACATTTTATTATGAGTCTTCTTATTTCGCAGTTCTCCATTGTCACATTTCCTAGGAGCCACCAGTGATAAACAACCCCTTACAGTGACAATAACCTCTGACACCAGATACCTGATAAGATACCTGTTCTGCTCTGCCCCTGTAATACCGCCCAAGCTCTCAACCTGAGCCACAATGTACAATGACTCCTGGACCTTACCAGGATAGCTATGGAGGAGGCTCCAATCTGAATTGTTTTATTTCTATTGAATAATATCTTCATTTATTTTCTCCGTAATAAATGAGAAGTCACAAAATATCCAAGAATTTTATTATATCAGTGACATAAGGAATGAAATCACAGCGAAGAAATGTCATTGTGAATAGAATATAATGATCAGATCTGACAAGAGAGATTATACATGGATTATATCATAGACTGCACATGTTATACATGGATTATATCATAGACTGCACATGTTATACATGAACTATATCATATACGGTAGATGTTATACATGGATTATATCATAGGCTGCACGTTATACATGGATTATATCATATACGGTAGATGTTATACATGGATTATATCATAAACTGCACGTTATACATGGATTACTGTATTTCATAAACTGCACATGTTATACATGAATTATATCGTAAAGTGCACATGGTATACATGGATTATATCATAGACTGCACATGTTATAAATGGATTATATTTTATACTGGACATGTTATACATGGATTATATCACAGTATATCACAGTATGTTCATCCACACAATACAGTCTTCCCAGACCGGAACTTTGTGGCACTGGGTAAAACTGGTAACAAATAGGACCCTTCTCTACACATACGATGGTTCAGTGGTGCAGACTATGTGACAGAATACAATCTACACATACGATGGTTCAGTGGTGCAGACTATGTGACAGAATACAATATTAGATAAGATGTTCCACCAAACATTAAGCAGATCTGCCCTGAAATCTTCATCAATTATCAAAGCTAAGATTAGTAAGAAGAAGTAATCATCAATATGGTATTGTACCGATCTACAGAAACTACTTCAAAATCCTATCAGGTGTCACGGGCTTCAGGGACCTCACTTTCTCTCTCCAGTCACATTCTTCATAGTTAGGTATATCTTCCCCGGCCACAGTGATCATCCTTTTACCACTGCATTTGTCTTCGGAGTACAGTATCCAGGCTCCACTCACTTCTTTCTGAGATAAGGCCTTGTTGTCAAATCCAAAGGATTTCACTGAAGTTGACGCCTTCTCCAGGTAATGGAGTTTTCCCTTATAGTCGGCGTCTTCATGCAGCGTTATCTTGGGATGAGAGAGTCCACCTCTAACAATCCGAGCTGAGCTGATTTTTTTGGCCCATTCTGGTATGGTGCTGTAGTCTCCTTGAGGAAAGCAACCAAACATTCCCATGTAATCATAATTGGCACCAGAAAAAACAATCCAAGGATCTCCTCGAACTTTGAGGGACTGGGCTTTCTGGAGGAACTCATTTTCAGAGAGGTCTGGTGTATCACAGTCCAAAGTCAATGACTCTCCATTAAAGTTTGGAGATTCAAAGAGCTTGAGTGTGCTCATGATGATTCTTCTTGTGGAGAAGTTACAATGTCCTTTGAAGTCTCAGAATTTTCTTCTTACTGTGGGTCACTCACACTTTATATAGGATTCTCCTGGGGTGTTGTCTAGTAGTTCCACCTAGACTTTACTTCCTCCTCCTACTTCACTTCTCAAGAAATGATCGGATTAATGACTGATATACTATCAATATTTTTTTAGATTCACGTAGGTTTTATTTCCTCCACCTACTTCACTTCTCAAGAAATGATCGGATTAATGATTTCTCAGGTATACTATCGTTATTTGATAAAGATGACTAGACATGGAATTGTGTGAGTTACAGATTTCTTAACTTTCCATTATTGTCCTATGCTGTGTAATGTGCATCTTAAGTGTCTCACATCCACAGGTTACGCTAAATATTTTTCATCTGAAAAATAATTTCTCTTAGAATGCTTAACCTGTTCCCAATCTGCGCCATATTATTATGTTGCGCTGAGCATATAGTTAATGCTCCGTTCAGAAATAGTCTGGTGCTGTAATGTCATGGGCACAGAAGCTGTACCTGTAGTGTTACATACTGCCCTTGGCTGTGTTACGAAAGAGACTCCAACTACGGCGGATTAATCCCCTGGATGCCGTGATCAATAACGATCACAGCTTCCAGGGGGTCCGGGGGCAAGATCACCCTCTCATCACCCCTCGGACCGTCTGCGATAAGATCACGGGTTCCGAGGGATTGCCATGGCAGCCAGGAGGCTGGGTCATGTCCTCCTGACTACCTATAAATAGTTCCTATAGGATCTAATGTACGATGTTCTGCAATACTATGTATTTCAGGACATTGCGCAGGGGTTTGAGATCCCAGCTTTCCATGGTTCACATCAGGGGCTCTCTGAACATAGTAGTCGATCACTTGAGTTGGGGTTTTACCGTATCAGTAGAATGCTCCCTCAATCCAGAGGATTTCCATCAGATTACCCAGAAGTGGGGTCTCCCAGAAGTGGACCTCATTGCAACCAGACTCAACACCAAGGTGGAGACGTTTTGCTCACTGACAATCCCTTGGAAGTGAATGCCCTGTCCATCCCGTGGAGGTTCAATCTGGCATACATCTTTCCTCCACTTTCCATATTACCTAATGTATTGATGAAAAACAGACAGGACCAGGTCTCTGTGATAGTCATCATTCCATTCTGGCCATAGAGGCCTTGGTTCGCCCAGCTTATGCTCTTGAGTTGAGGGATCTGTTGGAGGCTTCCCCCAATGCAGAACCTGGTCTCCCAAGGATCTCAGAAATGCCAGGATCTTGGAAGGTTCAACGTGACAACCTGGAGGTTAACCAGTCCTTATGGAGATCTAGTGGACTGTCAGAAGCCATCCTGAAGACTCTTTCCTGTGCCAGAGCAGAGTCTACCAAGAGGAGCTACAAAAAAAATTCAGTTACGATTAGCAGCATTTTCAGGACTTGGTGCTCTACACGTGATGTTAGTAGTTCAGATCCTCAAGTGGGGGCGATTCTGAATTTCCTTCAGGACGGTTTTGATAGAGGCCTTTCTCTAGCCACTCTCAAAGTACAGGTCTCAGCTCTGTCCACCCATTTGGGGAGATGTTTGTCTCAAGATCCTTTGGTGGTTAGTTTCCTCAAGGGGGCTATGAGGCTTATACCAGTGTGTTCAACCCCAGTTCCCAAGTGGGATCTGGTGTCAGTGGTCTTTTCAGGTCTTTGTGGTCCTCCCTTTGAGCCCTTGCAGGAGATGAATCTTAAGTTTTTAGCCTACAAAACCACTTTTTTTGTTGGCAATCACCTCTGCAAAGAGGGTGAGTGAGCTCTAGACCTTCTCTTCCAAGGAACCCTACATATCCTTTTTTGATGTTAGGGTCCAGCTCAGATTTCTCCCTGGGTTCAATCCCAAAGTACCTTCTTCCTCCAACAACAATCAGTTGGTTTCTTTACCTGTCTTCTTTCCATCTCCTTCCTCTATAGAGGAAGAAAGACTCCATACTTTAGATGTGGTGAGGTGTCTGTGGATTTATGTCTCGTACCCGTTTTTTTTAGGAGATCTGAGAACCTCCTTATTAACATGTATGCTCAACGGTCTTAGGGCCTCCAAGCCTACCCTTTCTAGATGGGTTAAGGAAGCCATTAGGACTAGAGATGAGCGAGTACTGTTCGGATCAGCCGATCTGAACAGCACGCTCACATAGAAATGAATGGACGTAGCCGGCACACGGGGGGTTAAGTGGCCGGCCGCCGTCAAAGCGGAAGTACCAGGTGCATCCATTCATTTCTATGGAGCGTGCTGTTCGGATCGGCTGATCCGAACAGTACTCGCTCATCTCTAATTAGGACTTATTTTTCTGCTCAGGGCTTATCTCCTGCTGAGTTTCTCACAGCCCATTCTACCAAGGCTGTATCTACATCTTGGGCTGAGAGCCAAACACTCCCCTTATACCAAATTTGCTCAGCCGCTTCTTGGTCTTCTCAGCTCACATTTGTCAAGCATTATAGATTAAATTCTTGTGGTTCAGAGGTTACTGCCTTTTGACGTTCTGTATTAGTGTAACATCTCTGCCTGTTGGGGTCTCTGTACCGCCCTCTGCTCGCGTGCTACGGCGCAGGAGGCGTGTGCAGTTTGGTTCTTGGATTAAAGTTTTTGGTCGCACTGTGTGAACTCTGCTCTAGTTCTGTGATTGCATTTGCACCACACCCATCTTCTGCCAATGTTGCCTCAGTCCATTAAGTGGTTAATTTGTCTTGCCTGTGATTGACAGCCTGCCTTCCTGTCAACTCCATGGGCGGGTTCTTCCTCCCTATTTAGCCTTGGTTCCCATTCACACCAATGCTTGCTATTGCCATATGCATACCTGCTCTTTTCTGTCCCTGTTTTGATTATACTATTATCCTTGACCTTTGGCTTTCCTCACTGACTTCTCTTTTGGACTCCGATTTGGTACTGCATCGCTCGACTGTTACTGACCCCTGGCTAGCTGACCTTCCGTTGTTGTTGTTCGTCTTGTCTGCGTTTTGTGTCTCACCTATACAGGGAGGGACTGTCTTCGTGGTTGCCGCCTATTACGTAGGATAGGGCCTGGCAATAGGAAGGGGCAGTTGGGGGTGTAAGCTTAGGGCTCACTGTCTCTTGTGTCCCCGTCCCAGGATTCTACCGTTAGGGCCCCTTCACATGGCTGATACGCTGGCTGCTTTAGAACGTGTAAACGTTCCGTAGCAGCGGCGTCTAAAGCAGTTCCCATTGTTTTCTAAGGGAGCCGGCAGACGCGCGCTCGCCATAGAAATGAGTAGGCTGCTTTTTCCATTCATTTCTATGGGGAGCGCACGTATGCCGGCTCCCATAGAAAACAATGGGAACTGCTTTAGACGCCGCTGCTACGGAACGTTTACACATTCTAAAGCAGCCAGCGTATCAGCCATGTGAAGGGGCCCTTACTGGGGAATTGCTGTCCTAACAATTCCCTTACAATTAGCCTCAGAAAAGCGAGGAAACTCTCCCTAAGGGGATTACTTGCTATATCCCCATATTGTGCTGCTGTTAGGACTAAGGGAAAACAGATTAACATCATAATCAACGAGTATGCACAAGTAATGGGCATTTTATTAGAGACCCTCTTCTAGTAGCTTGTTGGCCTTCCTTTAGCCTTCAGAGCCATAGCAATTTATGGTGGCATACACAGGTATCAGTGGAGCCATATAAGTTCACTTGAGACAAATCTGAAATTCTTCTGTTTTGTTAGGAATATTTGGGTCAAAACTGGTTTTCCCATCTCTATATATTACTACTGCCTTAGTAAGACCAGGCTTAAAGCACTTACAATAACCTCATAACCCCCTTGGTTGTGACAAATGGACAGCAAGGTGGCTCAGTGGTTAGCACTAATGATGAGCGAATAGTATTCAAAACTATTCATCGAATACCTCACTTCCTTAGGAATGCGCGGAAGCGGCCGAACACCAAGGGGTTAAGCGCAGTGAATATTTGACAGCCGCTAACATGCAGTCCTATAGGAGCGAGGTATTCAACGAATACTATTCGCTCAACACTAGTTAAGCACTACTGCCTTGAGAAGCTGGAGTCCTTGGTTTGCATCCTGTCAAGGACAACCCTGGCCCTGGGTTTACTCTGTAGTGACAGGCTGGTCACTAAGGGGTTAAAATTTCCTAATTTCAATGGAATTGTGAATAAAATTGCGCAACGTGATGCATGAGATCAGAGAACACTAAAGACTTCTCCAGCAGTGTATGGCACCGGACCCCTCCTCTATAGATACAATTCTGTAGAAAGGAGAGTCTCTTATCTGTACAGTCACTTTTATAGATTTTGTGAATTATTACAACAGATGGTTCTGCAGAAGGGTTGTCAGAGGAGACGTCAGGTTTCTGTAGAAGTTTATAAAACTGATCAATAGTTATAAAACTGGATTGATACTAATATTTTATATTTTAAATATGATTTTTATTGAAAAGAGAAAACAAAGAAAAATTTTACAATGTAAAAAAAACAGTTACAAACATAAGAGAAACCAGCAGAGGTCCAATCAGTAAAACGAAAATTACAAGGTTGAAACTTCGGATTGCAACCTAAGTGCAGGGGTGTCACAAACATAACCAAATAAACAAAGACCAAGGGGCCAAATACACAAACGCTACAAAAACACCAATTCTACAAGAGGACAAAAAAGAGGAAAAGAACCACAAAGCAAAATGAAGAGAGACAGAAGCTCGGAAAGAGAGTTAAGAAGGGAACATAGCCAGAGAGGCACAGGAAAGGAATAGGGAAAAGAAAGAATAAGAGAGACAAGATCGAAACAAAAGAGAACAAGAAAACCAAACAATAACAGAAACAACATACTTGAGCACAATACTGAAGAAACACGAGATACAGCAAAAAAAAAGGAAAATGAAGCCACCTGGGATAACGGCACAGTAAATAGATAGTGATCTAAGGGGTCCCCATGGGGTCAGCCTGAGGCCGAAGAGAGAGAGCTACCTTACTAGACTCCACATATGAGATCCAAAGGGACCATTGGGCTTGAAATTTGGCATAAGTATGATTTTTATTGGCCAACATACGTTCCAAGGTGCATGCTAAATCCACATGGTGGAGTAATTCAGTTACGGTTAAGCAAAGAGCAGACTTCCACTGACGAGCGATCATGGCCCGAGCTGCTAGCACAATCTGCCCCAAAACGACCTGCATCTCCAAGGGAAAACTACCAGCATCTAAAAAGCATAGGGCAAGACCAGGAGAAGGACTTATATCAAAACCGGCTATGGTAGACATGAAGTGAAATACCGCTGTCCAGAAGGCTCGAATCGGAGGACAATCCACCACAAATGCAAGAAGGAACCTACTTGGCCGCATCCCCGCCAGCAGAGTCTTGTACAGGAAGAATCGATGTGCACCAATTGGGTTGGGGTCCTATACCACCGCAGCATTATTTTCAAGGCCGTTTCCCAATGAGACGCTCCCCTAGAGACACGTTTAACAAACCCGGCTGCAGCATACCAGTCCGACAGAGGAATGGTTCTGGCAAGATCCGTTTCCCAACGGAGCAGGTGAAGAGGCTTGACCCTCTCCGGGGGAACAGAGAAAAAGTCATAAAACGCAAACAACCCACCTCTAACAGGCAAGGGCTCATAGGATTGAAAAAAATGACGCAACTGTAAATATTTAAAGAAGTCCGTTTTAGGGAGATGGAACTCATCCTGTAGCATAGAGAACGACTTAAACCCGCCATCAGAATATAGATGGGCCACTTTATAGAGGCCCCTAGAGACCCACCCACGGAGTTGCAGTTGAGGGAGAAAAGAGGTCAAATATAATAGGGGTAACTTCGACAATGGAACCAGGTCTTCCCTGGAGGTGTATGACAAAAAGTAACGCCAAGCAGTCACGGAGGCCTTAATACTCAGCAAGGGAAGGGGAGTGGTGGGAGGACTCAAATCTTTAGGACGTAAAATACTCATAAGCGGGGCGTCCAATAGGCTTTCCTCAATTTCGGCCCAACGCCATTTAGAAGTCTCATCCCACCCAACCTTAAGTTGATCAAGGATAGACGCCATGTAATATTTCCTAACATCCGGGACACCTGCACCCCCATGGGACCAAGGCCGCGTCATCACTTTAAATCGAACCCTGGACCTCTTACCCTCCCATATAAATTTGGATAGAATAAACTGTAATTTAGTAAAGTATGAGTCAGGGAGGGGGATGGCAACTGTGCAAAACATATACAAAATTAGAGGCAACACCATCATTTTGACAATGGCGATTCTGCTAGCCCAAGACAACATCGGTTGCGAGAAGGAGGCAAGAAGAGAAGTAATCTTGGTCAGAAGGGGGATATAATTGGCAGAGAACAGATCAGAACTAAGGGCCGTCAGGGAGATGCCAAGGTAAGCTATGCGGGAATCACTCCACTGGTAGGGGAATTGAAAACTAAGGTCCCGTTTCAACGAGGGAGAAATGACAACAGGCAAGATCTAGGACTTAGAGGAATTTACTTTATAATAAGAGACTCTACCAAATCTCCCTAGGACGTCCGTAGCAGCACTCAAGGAAGAGCCGGGGGAAGTCAGGGCCAGTATAACATCGTCAGCATATAGGCCAATTTTATGTTGCTGGCGGCCCACAGTAATACCTCCAATATTCTCCGCCATCCAAATGGACTCCGCCAGGGGTTCCATCACCAATGCAAAAATAATGGGGGAAAAGGGGCAACCCTGGCGGGTTCCATTCGAGATCCGAAAGGGCTCAGATAAAAAGCCCGAGGAAAGCACATGAGCCGACGGGTGGGAGTATAGCGCTAGTATAGCAGATTTAAAGATGGGGCCCATGCCAAACTTATCTAAAAGGCTATCTAGGTAATCCCAGTGGACCCTGTCGAAGGCCTTCTCAGCATCTAAAGCCAGAAGCAAAGAAGGCGTACCATCCCTTTCGGCTTTTTGAATAAGGTCTATGAACCTCCGTGTGCTGTCTGGAGCCTGCCTTCCAAATACAAATCCTACCTGGTCGGGGCTAACTAACTGGGGGAGAAGGAGAAACAACCGCTCAGCAAGGATTTTAGCGTACAATTTGATGTCAGTGTTCAGAAGGGAAATGGGTCTAAAATTAGCCGGGACAGTGGGAGATTTGCCAGGTTTAGGGATGGTCACTATAGTTGCCGACAACATTTCTACCGGGAAGCATTGTTCCTCCGCCGCCTTCCTGTACACAGCTAAAAGATGAGGGGATAAAATATCCGCTAATTTCTTGTAATGGATCCCTGAGAAGCCGTCAGGACCAGGAGACTTCAGTGGTTTCAGCGAGGTTATAGCTTCCGTAACCTCAAGCAAGGTGATAGGAGAGGCCAGGGAGGCAGATTGCGCAGGGGAAAGGCAGGGCAGGGCCACAGAGTCTAAAAACCCATCTATTTCCTCCTTGGATGGCTGGTACGTCTGGGGATCATCTCTAAGATTGTATAGAGACTTATAATACAAGCGAAACTGATCCGCAATGAGGCAGGGGTCAATTACTTTAGTGCCCGAGTCATCCACAAGGTAGGCAATACGGGATTTAGGGCGTGACTGCTTGATTTTTTTGGCTAAAAAGGCACTAGCCCTACTATTATGCACATAGGCCTGACACTGAAAAAGCTAAGTCCTGTTGGCAAGCCAGAAGGCCCTGCAATCGGAGTTGACATTGCCTAATCTCCGCAGAGACAATGGGGGTGGGATTAAGCTTATTAATTGCGGAGAGGGAGGATAGGGAGCGAAGTGTAGCATCTATGTCTTTAGACCGTTCTTATTTCGCTCTCGCACAAGCCTGAATAAGAATCCCTCGCATATATGCCTTATGGGCATTCCAGAGCACATGAGGGTCCGACATGGAAGGGGAATTGAGGGAAAAATATTCTTTCAGGGCTTCACGGAGGTGCTCACCATAGGAGGGGTGATCTAGAATATATTCATTCAAACGCCATTGGGTAGGCATAGCAGTGGAGAATTTCTCATGTAGGAAGAGGGACACCGGAGCATGATCAGTCCAGGTGATCAACCCAATATCAGTAGATTCAGCCTGCATCAGCCCAATTTTATCAGTAAGAAAAAAATCAATACCGGAATAAGAGGAGGATGAGGAGGAGAAATATATATAGGGGAGCGCCTCGTGGGGTTGGAAGAGTCTAGGGAAGTATCTACTAAACAATTAAAATCCCCACCAATGATTAACATACCAGTGGCGAAGGTTCGGATCTTGGAAAGCACAGACTTCCAATATTGCGCCTGAGAACGATTCGGGAGATAAACAGTTACTAGAGTATATTTAACATTATTAATAAGGCAGTTAAGCCCCAAAAATCGGCCCTTGGGATCAATTAAAGTGGATTCAAGGGAAAAAGCTACTGAGTCTCGCACAGCAATAAGAACACCCTTACGCTTAGCATCGCAAGAAGCCTGATATATATGAGGGAAGGAGGGATTAGAGAACTTAGGGCTCTTGCCAGCCTGAAAGTGAGTCTCCTGAAGAAAAAGCACATCGCAGCGAAGGCGACGAGCCTCTCTCCAGACAGAGCACCGCTTACAGGGGCTATTTAGACCCCTAACATTAAGTGAGGATATACGGAGTACCATAATAACAAACTAGAGAGAAATGGCGGAAGACCCAGGTGGCTACACCAAAAGACAAGGGTGCATAAAGTATATATGAACAGGTATAAAAACCAAACGACATTCCAGGTACAAAACAAGAACAGAGAATGCAAACAAAATAACATAGTGTCAAAAAACACCGAATAACCAAAAATAATCAGCTGGGGGGGGGGGGGGGAACAGGTCAGTAACACTCAGTGAGAGTGAGTATTAGAAAGGCACACAGGTCACCTAAATCAAACATTAAAGTCAAATCAACGTTAGGCAAAGTGAGACAATCCGCCGGAGCGGGTAAAGAAGTCATTTACGACCGCCCACCACAGTCCATTCCTTAGAAAGATGGGAGGGCCACGCTGAGGATTCTGCATCAGATGAGAGAGATTCAGCAGGGGCAAGTTTCCATTTACGGAGAAGGGACATTCCCGCCTCCACGTCAGGAACGGAATGGAAAACCCCATTCAGCATATCAGCAGTTTGGTAGGAAAGCCCCAGCGGTACCATATATCCCGTTCCCTGAGGATCTTGGTAATGGGAGCCAGATCACGCCTGGCCTGCATAGTGGCTGCGGATAAATCAGGGAACAGAGATATTGATGCAAACGGGGCTGGTAAAGTACCACACTTTCTGGCTTCCGCAAGGATCGAGTCCTTAATCTGATAGAAATGGACCCTCGTTAAAACATTTCTCGGGGCATCTACTGGAGCAGAGTTCGCTTTTGGAATACGATGGGTCCGATCCAGGGTGAGCTCCAGTTCAGTAAGTTGTGGAATAATTTTCTTAAAGTGGCTCTATCAGCAAAATCATGCTGCTAGAGCCCCACATATGCGTGCATAGCCTTTAAAAAGGCTATTCAGGCACTGTAAAAGTTAAATTAAACTACCCCGCCGTTTTAAAATAATAACTTAAAAAAGAATGTTCTCTACTTACGGAACGTGCACCCTGGGCGGGCATTCAGGGTGCGCCGTCTTCTTCTTCCACGCCTCTTCTTCCTCTGACGTCTTCGGGTCCTTCTTCTCCGGCGCTTGCTCGCGAACACTGGTAAAAAAAAATAGCCCGGGCGCATGCGCAGTAGCACGCGGCTTCTACTACGGCTAATGCGCATGCGCCCGGGCTATTTTTTTTTTATCAGTGTCCGCGAGCAAGCGCCGGAGAAGGACGGGACCCAAAGACGTCAGAGGAAGAAGAGGCGGGGAAGAAGATGAAGACACACCCAGATGCCCGCCCAGGGTGCACGTTCCGTAAGTAGAGAACATTCTTTTTTAAGTTATTATTTTAAAACGGGGGGGGGGGGGTAGTTTAATATAACATTACCGATGCCTGAATAGCCTTTTTAAAGGCTATGCACGCATATGTGGGGCTCTAGCAGCATGATTTTGCTGATAGAGCCCCTTTAAAGAGACGCTGAACATAGGCCACCAAGTCCTCTGATGTCACATCCTCAGGGACTCCACGGATCTTGATGTTATTGCGTCTAGACCGATCCTCAGCGTCAGCAGCCTTAATTTTGAGCCATCTGACCTCCGCTTCAAGGGTGTTATGAGCGTCAACCAGTTCATTATGAGCAGATGAAAATTCCTCCATTTTATTTTCAAGATGGTCAGTCCGCTCTCCCAAAGCGTCGATGTCCTGTCGCAGTTTGCCCACCACAGAAGAGACAGTTTTGTTAATCCCCGCCTGTAGGAGAACGAGCATCCCTTTCAATGTATCACACGTTACAGGGTCTGAGGAAGCTGGGAAATCAGAGATGTCCGAGTGAGCAAAAGCAGAGGGAGTATCAGAGGCAGGTAGGACATCAGTGACCCGTTTACACAGCGGCTCCTTACCAGATGGAGAACCCTGAGGGGACACAACAAAACTTCTCTTACCACCATCGACCAGCAGGGGAGGACGTTCAGCTGAAAGAGAGCCCTCTTCAGGTAAAGAGTCCACCAATTCAGACCGTGGAGGCGACTTCGCTGGGGAGCGGGAACCTGACGGTGAGGAAGGCAGAGAGTGCGACATGTTGCTTGAGAAAAAGTCAGAAACCTTTCTGGGGGTTTTGGAGGAGGGTGGTTTCTTTCGAGGCATAATAGCAACAGCAGGAAAGGTCAGGGACGCAACTTAGGATGATAGGACAGTGCAGCAGGTCAGACAGCAGCAAATTCCGGCAGGGCCGTGGGGGCTGTACGGCAGGAAGCCAAACGATCAGCTGAGAGCCGCCAGAGGTGACACTGTTGGCGATTTAATCAAGCATGGTGAAAGAAGGGGCATGTACCTCCAGGACCAGAGAAAGTAATGACAGGCCGTGGTACAAGTAGCAGAAGGAGATCTCAGTATGTCCCCCATACAGGTGTACAAGCCAGAATTTGTAGGTTTTTGTTTGTCCACCCGTCTCTTGATGATTGACCACAAGTTCTCAATGGGATTAAGATCTGGGGAGTTTCCAGGCCATGGACCCAAATCTCTATGTTTTGTTCCCTGAGCCATTTAGTTATCACTTTTGCTTTATGGCAAGGTGCTCCATCATGCTGGAAAAGGCATTGTTGATCGCCAAACTGCTCTTGGGAGGTTGGGAGAAGTTGATCTTGGAGGACATTCTGGTACCATTCTTTATTCATGGCTGTGTTTTTAGGCAAGACTGTGAGAGAGCCGATTCCCTTGGCTGAGAAGCAACCCCACACATGAATGGTTTCAGGATGCTTTAGAGTTGGCATGAGACAAGACTGGTGGTAGCGTTCACCTCGTCTTTTCCGAATAAGCTGTTTTCCAGATGTCCCAAACAATCGAAAAGGGGAATCATCAGAGAAAATGACTTTACCCCAGTCCTCAGCAGTCCACTCCCTGTACCTTTTGCAGAATATCAGTCTGTCCCTGATGTTTTTTTCTGGAGAGAAGTGGCTTCTTTGCTGTCGTCCTTGAGACCAGGCCTTGCTCCAAGAGTCTCCGCCTCACAGTGCGTGCAGATGCACTCACACCTGCCTGCTGCCATTCCTGAGCAAGCTCTGCACTGCTGGTAGCCCGATCCCGCAGCTGAAACACTTTTAAGAGATGGTCCTGGTGCTTGCTGGTCTTTCTTGGGCACCCTGGAGCCTTTTTGCCAACAATGGAACCTCTCTCCTTGAAGTTCTTGATGATGCGATAGATTGTTGACTGAGGTGCAATCTTTCTAGCTGCGATACTCTTCCCTGTTAGGCCATTTTTGTGCAGTGCAATGATGACTGCACGTGTTTCTTTAGAGATAACCATGGTTAACAGAAGAGAAACAATGATGCCAAGCACCAGCCTCCTTTTAAAGTGTCCAGTGGTGTCATTCTTACTTAATCATGACAGATTGATCTCCAGCCCTGTCTTCATCAACACCCACACCTGTGTTAATGGAGCAATCACTGAAACGATGTTAGCTGGTCCTTTTAAGGCAGGGCTGCAATAATGTTGAAATGTGTTTTGGGGGATAAAGTTCATTTTCTAGGCAAATATTGACTTTGCAAGTAATTGCTGTTAAGCTGATCACTCTTTATAACATTCTGGAGTATATGCAAATTGCCATTAGGAAAACTGAAGCAGTAGACTTTGTAAAAATTAATATTTGTATCATTCTTAAAACTTTTGGCCATGACTGTAGTGCCATGTGCAATGTGCTGCAACTCCCACTAGCACTCTGGAGGCCACCCGGTACCCCCAGGGCACTGCACTTAGAAGCCCTCAAGGCGCCTCTCAAACCTATGGCCTCGATCCCCAGGGTGGATGCTAGCCCTGGTGTATTTTGCTGTCAGCTTCCATGGTCTTTGCTGGATCCCAAAGCAGATACTCCACAAGTGGTTTTCTTGATCTACCTCCACAGTGTTCTTTCGGAACCCACTAATGGGCCGGTCCTATCCACCGACAGGTGTACATACTGACTGCTTCTGATAAGATCAGATAAGATAAGATAATCCTTTAATAGTTCCACCATGGGGAAATTTCAGTGTGTTACGGCAGCATGATAATACGGATACAGGATAATAACAGCAATATATTACAGAAGGAGACACACAAGCTCAGAATAGCAGATAGGAGAAAAATACTAGGAGTCATAGCAACTAAAGAAAAGAAGACTTCAGGATCATTTAGTTTTCTGTGCGGAGTGTCTTCGCCTGGTCAGATGTAGATTATGTAGTCTGACCGCAGTTAGGAGGAAGAACTTCCAATATCACTCCTTCTCACTCTCGGGGTGATGCAGTCGGTCACTGACAGTGCTGCCAAGTGCCGATACTACACTTGATGATAGGCATTGGAGGTCGCGAAGCAATGCTGAAGCAATGTTTTGTTATTTTTTAAGTTGAAACCAGTTAAAATGCTGGTGCTTTATTGAACAAAATGTATCATTACATTTCAATAAAACTGATAAAATTCAACTTTATTTTACAACAGTGCACATTTGCACATTAAAATCATCAAACAATTATGAATTAATGACGGGACATGGTGGCCTTATATGTTACTATTCCACTCTCTCACATACCATTTTCTTAAAAGGGGAGCATTCGCTTTTTGTCAATTAAATAATACAGGTACATTTCACTAAAAGCAATGCCTAAAACATCCTCCACAGATATAACGTCCTTCTTAAAGGGATCCTATCATACAAACCCTTCTGTTTGTGAGTAACACGTTGGAATAGCCTTAAGATAGGCTATTCTTCTCCTACCTTTCGTTGTCTTCTCCGCGCCGCCATTCGCCTGAAATCCCGGTTCTTGTCGGTATGCAGATGAGTTCTCTTGCAGCACTGGGGGCAGGCCCCAGCACTCAAACAGCACTGGGGGCAGTGGCGTAACTAGCCCGGGCCCGGTGACAGCCACTACTGCTGCGTTTTCTTTTTTTAATAGGCTGTTTATTAGGCCGTTACGGTATTTACAGTAAGTGACACCGCGGGCTCCACAAATACTATCATTATACTCGGGGGTCTTTGCAGACCCCCGAGTATAATGATCGGAGGACCGGGAGAGGTAAGGGAACATAAAAAAACACTGTTACTTACCTCTCCACGATCCTGGCCAGGCCTCCTTCCTACTTGTCTGATGTCTCTGACGTCGCATGAACCCGGCCTGCTTCCCGGGTCATGTGACGTCTGACGTCATAGAAGAAGGACAGCAGCGGAGGACGACAGCATAGGAGCCGGGGGACAGGTAAGAAACAGTAATTTTTTATGTTTTTATTCCCCCGGGTCTCCGATTATTAGGCATACTACTGTGTGCAGGGGCCACTATGGGCTATAATAATGTGTGCAGGGGCCACTAAGGGACATAATACTATGTGCAGGTGTAAGGGGCTTGTGGAATAACTGTCATTTGTCTGATCTTCTGCTGCCATCTACTGCTGAAAGACTAAATTGCAGGGCAAATCTATTCACAAAAGAACCCCCCTACAGCTCAGAGAAAAATGGTATGTTCCAGAGAGGAAAAGCATGTGAATACAGGAAGCTGCAGGCAGAAGGAGGCACATGTCATGCTAGGAGGACCTGCTGCAGGCTGCTGTGCCCATTAAAGAGGACCTTTCACCACTGTGCAGCCTGTTCAGCTTTCTGCCCCATGTTATAGGCGCTGCTGCACAGACTCTGGTGCACTTTGAATGATCTCCCTAGCCCCCCTCGTTTTGGAGCTGTGAGCCCCGTTAGTTCTGGCACCCTGTATGTTAATTAGACGTTTAGTGTCAGAAGGGCATTTCTGACTATAAAGAAAAGAGCTATGTCAGTCTGACGCTGTCCAATTAGCAGTGAACAGTGTCGGAGCTGCTTCTGCTGTGTGCTCTTGTGAGATCTTGTGAGATCAGGCAGTCATCTCTTCTCAGGGGTGCACAGAAGACCCGGAGAAGCGATCCAGGCCATGTATGAAGTGGATGAAGGAGAACTTCACTGACATTGCTACAGGTAAGTAAAGAAACCACTAAGCAATGAGCATAAGTGCCCTGTACACCCTGTGGACCTAGGTCTAGCCCCTATACAACGAGCATTAACCCCTATAGCCCCTAGCAATGAGCATTAACCCCTATAGCCCCTAGGCAATGAGCATTAACCCCTATAGCCCCCTAGGCAATGAGCATTAACCCCTATAGCCCCTAGCAATGAGCATTGCCTAGGGGCTATAGGGGTTAATGCTCATTGTATAGGGGCTAGACTTAGGTCCACAGGGTGTACAGGGCACTTATGCTCATTGCTTAGGGGTTTCTTTACTTACCTGTAGCAATGTCAGTGAAGATCTCCTTCATCCACTTCATGCACTAACGGGGCTCACAGCTCCAAAACGAGGGGGGCTAGGGAGATCATTCAAAGTGCACCAGAGTCTGTGCAGCAGCGCCTATAACATGGGGCAGAAAGCTGCACAGGCTGCACAGTGGTGAAAGGTCCTCTTTAAGGACTTTTCTGTGATAAACAAGGGCCCTGAGAGACTTTACTTTTCCTGCCTTGTGTCAGCTTGTAAACAGAGGTATGTTGGAGTGTGAGTAGAGTGAGGGGCCATACAGCTCAGTCAAGTTTTAAAGCAGCTTTGTGTGCTGGAAGACAAAGCAGGCCCTGCCTGGAAGATAAAGCAAGCTCCCGCCTGGAAGATTGATACGGTGCACCGTGTTACTGACTTACTTTAAGAGAGGCCTCTCCTAGTCAATGCATGCAGGTTCTAACTAATGACACTAGAGGGGTAACTACCACAATCTGTTGTGTGCACTGTCATATTGAAGTTATACGTTTTGCTTAGCTACTGTATACTTCTTTCTTACCTTCTCTCCCGTTCTCATTCCCTTCCCCTCCTTTCTTTATTAAACTGTGTTATATTGTTGTTCCGTGGCTCCGTGCAGTTACTGCGTATATCATCACCTGCTTCCCATTACACAGGGGCCACTAAGGGACATAATACTATGTGCAGGGGCCACTAAGGGACATAATACTGTGTGCAGGGGGGACTATGGGACATAATACTGTGTGCAGGGGCCACTATGGGACATAATACTGTGTGCAGGGGCCACTAAGGGACATAATACTGTGTGCAGGGGGGACTATGGGACATAATACTATGTGCAGGGGGGACTATGGGACATAATACTGTGTGCAGGGCTTACTAAGGGACATAATAGAGTGCGGAGGAGGGTGTCGGTCGAGGTCTTCGGTGTCGGTTGGGGGGGGCCATGTCAAAAGTTCGCCACGAGCCCCACCATTCCTAGTTACGCCACTGACTGGGGGCGTCCCCAGTGCTGCAAGACAACTCTCTCCAGCGCTGCTTCCATCTTCGTCAGCAGCGTCCTCTTCATCCTCTTCCGGCGGTGGCTTGTAACTTCTAGGCCTTGAGCAGAGCAGACTGCGCATGCCCACAGGCCACAAGAAAATGGCCGCTTGCACAGTATTGTAAGCGGCCATTTTCTCGTGGCCTGTGGGAATGCGCAGTCTGCTCAGCCACAAGCCACCGCCAGAAGAAGAGGATGAAGAGGACACTGCTGACGAAGATGGAGGCGGCGCTGGAGAGAGTTGTCTCGCAGTATTGGGGACACCCCCAGTGCTGTTTGAGTGCTGGGGCCTGCCCCCAGTGCTGCGAGAGAAATCATTTGCATACCGACAAGAACCGGGATTCCTACGGAGCGCCGGCACGGAGAAGACATCTAAAGGTAGGAGAAGAATAGCCTTTCTTAAGGCTATTCCGACGTGTTACTCACAAAAGAAATATGATAGGATCCCTTTAAAAAGCTAGAGATGAGCGAATACCATTCGATCGAATATTACGCTATTCGAAATATTAGATTCCAATCGAATACCACACGGTAAACGCAGTGAAAATTCGTATCCCCTCCCACCTTACCTGGCAATTTTTTTGCACCAATAACTGTGCAGGGGAGGTGGGACAGGAAGCAGGAAAACGTAGGCATCGAAAAAAAAATGGGAAAAAGTCATTGGCTGGCGAAATCAGGTGACCTCGGATATCTAAGAATAATGTCAGCCATGTTCGTGTTAGATGCGGTTTGGAGTTAGATAGGGAGAGACGTTGTGCTGAGGGCGAGAGAGGATTTAGGTTTGGATAGGCAGGAAACATTAAAACCAACAGCTCTTTTCAGAGCTAAACTACTTCACCAGTGTATATACACCACTAGTATATACAAGAATCTCCAGAAATTTCACAAAAGCCCTTTTTAGGGCTCAAATTCTCCACCACTGGTATACACTATATACCTGTCCCATAGGGGGTGAGAAGAAAGCTGTATACTGTCATCCGGTATATACAGCAGTATATACGCCCAATATATCTACCCTCTGTGTATACAAAAAAAAAAAAAAAATTGTATATAATCCATCAGTTTAACTCCCTCACTCATTCCTGTATACTGTCATCCGGTATATACGGCAGAATATACCCTCAATATATCTACCCTCTGTGTATAAATTTTTTTTTTACATTTGTATACATCTCAAAATGCGCAAGGCTAGCACAAGGAGACGGGGACAGGGACAAGGCTGGGGGCGTGGAGATGCAGCTGGGGAGCAAGGTTGCGGTAAAGCTACAGCGCATCCAATGGCTACTGGTAAGGGGCAGCCAGCATCGCGCTTCTCCACAATCCCTGGCTTGATGGCTACATTAAGCAGGGTACAACACTGACCAGGCCCGAGCACCAGGAACAGGTGTTGTTCTGGCTAGCGGATAACGCTTCCAGCATCTTTTCCACCAGCCAGTCAGCCACTACCTCCAGTCGTCTTCCTAGCCAAGAGTCTGCCCCTCCTTCCTCTCAATATGCCCAATCTTCCCAGCAGAGTCATACCACCTTTACCCCCTCCCAGGAGCTGTTTTCGGGTCCTTTTGCCATCTCGCACTTTGTTCAACCACTTCCCGAATCCCAGGAGCTAACAGACGACTTTCTGTGTCCTGGCCTAAACACTGGACTCTCCTCCATCTCCTGGCGATTTTGTGGTTGTTGACCCGCAACCCGTCATCAGTGATGATGATGAGAGACAGTTGCCATCAGTGCAGGCTGTTGTCATGTGCGGTGTGCAGGAGGAGGAGCAGATTGAGGAATTGGAAGAGGAGGTGGTGGATGACGAGGCGATCGACCCGACCTGGACAGGGGTGATGTCTAGCAGAGAAAGCAGTGTAGATCTGGAGGCAAGCGCAGCACCAAAAAAGGTGGCTACAGGCAGAGGCATGTCCAGAGGCAGAGGACAACTGCTTCACAGAAGCAAGACCCAGCAAGGCCCAAGATGTACCCTGTCCTAGCCACTCAAGAAAAACTCCCCCATCCAGGCCACGTTCCTCGATGGTGTGGAGATTTTTCAATGTATGCGCGGAGGACAAATTTAGTGCGGTTTGCACACCGTGTAACTTCAAACTGAATAGAGGCTCTGAAAAGAGCAACCTTACCACCTAAGGCAAGCGCTATCATTTGCAAGGGAAGCACTGGGCTTAGTCGGAGAGAGCAAACGCAGGACAATCGTCGTCCAGCGTTGCCACTACTACCTCTTCCGGGCACTTCCGCTGTTTCCAGTGCTGGCGCTGAATCCAGACCACCATCCAGGACACTTCCACATCTGCCTCTGACACTTTGAGGACTTCATCCATATCCTCTCCTTTTCCTTCCTATGCTCTTTTTGCCTGCATCATCATGTGCCTCTTCCCAGCAACTCCCCATCTCCCAGGTGTTTGATCGCAAGCAGAAGTACAGCGCAACCCACCCACATGCCCAAGCCTTCAATGGCCTCATCTCAAAACTGCTGGCTCTGGAGATGTTGGCGTTTATGCTAGTGGAGACTCAGGCCTTCCATGACCTGATGGCAGCTGCGGCACCTCGCTATGCCGTCCCTAGCCTTCACTACTTTTCCCAGTGTGCCGTCCCTGCCTTGCACCAGCACGTGTCGCGGAACATCAGGCGTGCCCTTAGTTCCGCACTTTGCACTAAGGTCCACTTGACCACCGACGCGTGGACAAGTGCATGCGGACAGGGACACTACATATCAAAACAAATCGGGGTGTGGGAAAGGGAAAAATACAGCCCCCTTCAAGAAGAAACCAGTCCAGCATGAATGGTAAGTCTCAATAATTGTCCATGGTGTTAACCAAGAAAAAACTTTTATAATTATACAGCGGTGTTTTACTCACAGCCCTGGAAAGAAGTAGCAGCGGTGCCCGGATATGACCCCTCGGCTCGGGGTGCTAGCAGCATGCAGAACCTTGATGATAAAAACGATCCGGCATCCAGCGGCTTTGTATAAAAAATCTTCAAAGTTTATTAATATCCATAATAAAAAGTGATACACATACACATATGGATCACAACATCACTCCATATTCACGGAAGGGAAACACAATCTGACGCGTTTCGGAATATTTTCCTTAGTCGTAGCTGTGTACCTAACTGAATGAAAAAGTGCTTTATAAAGCACTTTTTCATTCAGTTAGGCACACAGCTAAGACTAAGGAAAATATTCCGAAACGCGTCAGTTTGTGTTTCCCTTCCGTGAATATGGAGTGATGTTGTGATCCATATGTATACGTGTATCACTTTTTATTATGGATATTAATAAACTTTGAAGATTTTTTATACAAAGCCGCTGGATGCCGGATCGTTTTTATCATCAAGGTTCTGCACACTACATATCACTCACGGTACACTGGGTGAATGTAGTGGAGGCTGAGACCGGGTCACAAAGTGGGGCGGCCTACCTCTTCTCCCTGGCAGGGGTTGAGAACCACCCTCCTCCAACTCGGCCGTAACATCAACCACAGCTGCGAGCTGGAAACGCTGCAGCACTGGCGTGGGGGAATGTCAGCAGGCCGTGGTAGAGCATTCCACAGAAGTGGTGCAACTCAGGAGAAGTCTTTTATACGAGCGTGGGAGTTTCTGATAATAGAGGATGTAAATGTTAGGTCATTGGAAGACCGATTAGGGGAAGACCGATTAGTAAGGAGTTACAGTAGTCAAGGCCACCTGTGCTGAGACGCAGTAAGACGTCATAGACACACGCCGGGTGCGGGCCTGAGCTAACGTGTCCACGTCACCCGGTATGTGATGTAGCCGGGGGAGGTGCTGGGACTGGAGCGGAGGCCCGATGCAGCCAAGTCAATACGGTCGAGTCAATTAACGTATTGACTCGAGTGGTAATTTAACTGATCCACAGTAAAAGACATCTGTGGGAGGCCGCTGGAACAGCGCTGCTGCCGATAGGTGGTCGGTGAGGCAGCGCTGTCTCCAGGGCCGCTTTAAGATGTTTCCAAGGCAGAGAAGATGCTCTGGAAACATGGGGCGATCCTGGAGGCAGCGCTGCCTCACCACTCACCTATCGGCAGCAGCGCTGTTCCAGCGGCCTCCCACAGATGTCTTTCACTGCGGACCAGTCATGTGACATTTTCAATTACTGTATTGATGCGAGTATAAGCCGAGGCGCACTTCTTCAGCACAATAACTGTGCTGAAAAACTCGGCTTATACTCTAGTATATACGGAAAGTTCCTTATTTTGTGCCAGTCATGTTGATATATGTGTAGATTGGTGTGAACAGGGATATGGCGACAGTTTAGGTCTTACATTGGCGTTGCTTATTTTCTCCTTTATTTGTACAATATTTTATAATGCTATTATTACTTTTATATGTAAGTATTATTGTTACATATTATATACTAGCAGTTACCCGCGACTTCGTCTGTGGGTTGGCGGTGGTGCTGAACCACTTATATTTCTTGTCCTCCCATGTCTGCCCCCAGTTTCTTGTCTCCCCATCTCTGCCCCCAGTTTCTTGTCCCCCCATCTCTGCCCCCAGTTTCTTGTCCCCGCATCTCTGCCCCCAGATTCATGTCCCCACATCTCTGCCCCCAGATTCATGTCCTCTCCATTTCTGCCCCCAGATTCATGTCCCCCCATCTCTGCCCCCAGTTTCTTGTCCCCCCCTTCATCGGCCCCCAGTTTCTTGTCCCCCCCATCTCTGCCCCCAGTTTCTTGTTCCCCCCTTCATCTGCCCCCAGTTTCTTGTCCCCCCTATCTCTGCCCTCAGTTTGTTGTCCCCCCATATCTGCCCCCAGTTTCCTTTCCCCCCCTTCATCTGCCCCCAGTTTCTTGTCGCTCCATCTCTGCCCCCAGTTTCTTGTGCCCCATCTCTGTCCCCAGTTTCTTGTCCCCCCATCTCTGTTCCCAGTTTCTTGTCCCCCCATCTCTGCCCCATTTCTTGTCCCCCCATCTCTGCCCCCAGTTTCTTGTCCCCCCATCTCTGCCCCCAGTTTCTTGTCCCCCCATCTCTTCCCCCAGTTTCTTGTCCCCCCATCTCTGCCCCATTTCTTGTCCCCCCATCTCTGCCCCCAGTTTCTTGTCCCCCCATCTCTGCCCCCAGTTTCTTGTCTCCCCATCTCTGCCCCCAGTTTCTTGTCCCCCCATCTCTGCCCCCAGTTTCTTGTTCCCCCATCTCTGCCCCCAGTTTCTTGTTCCCCCATCTCTGCCCCCAGTTTCTTGTTCCCCCATCTCTGCTCCCAGCCTCATGCCCCCCCCCCCACATCGGCCCCAGTGTAGTTGGACTCGCCTTGCCACGCTCCCCCGCCGCTCTCTCCACTCGCTCGCTGCACATAGGTGTCGGGCGGCTGGCTGTGTGTGGCATATATGAGGTAGAGAGAGAGGGCCGGCGTCAGGTTGCTATGACAGCCGGAGTCTCGCGCTGCCTCCCTGGCCTGTCAGTCGTGCGCTTGTATTGTAGCCTAGGCAGGTGGACCGCAATAGAGGCGCCGGTATTATACAGTGCATTGCAGTATACCGGCGCCTCTATTGCAGTCTATCTGCCATACGCAGCCAGCCGCCTGACACCTATGTGCAGTGAGCGAGCGGAGACAGCGGCGGGGGAGTGTGGCAAGGTGAGTCCAACTACACTGGGGCCGATGTAGGGGGGGGGGGGACATGAAGCTGGGGAATGTGGTTGATCCGTGGGGACAACGACCTAGGGACACCCCCCTCCCCCACAGGACACCCCCTCCCCAACCCCCTGCAACCTCCCAACTAACCTGTGGTGTGTCAGGTGCAGCAGCCTCCTCCTTAGCCGTGTGTAGCCTTAGCTGTGTAGGTGGCCTGGGATAGCTGCGGCGCCGGGACCATGTGGGCTGCCGCCGTCTTGCTCACTGTGTCCCTGCAGAATCGGCACACCCACCTTCAGCCCCCAACCTATGGTGCCGCAGCCCTTGCTCCAGAGCCCGCCCACAGCCTGCCATGCACCAATAGGAGGTGCATTCACAGACCAGCTCTGGAGCTACAGTCGTGCCAGAGGATTCTTTGGAGGGTCACGGTGGCGATTTGGGGTGAGTGACCCACATTTAAAGTAGCCTACTACCTTTTCCTGGGAAATATATGTGTGTGTGTGTGAAATTTCCCCAAAATCCATTCAGCCGTTTGGCTGTGATTGAGGAACAAACATCCAAACACACAAACCCACAAACATCCAAACCCACAAACATCCAAACCCACAAACATCCAAACTCACAAACTTTCACCTTAATAGGATCCTCGTGGACTCATAGGAGATGTGGGAGGGGGTAGTCACATTTTATTATGAGTCTTCTTATTTCGCAGTTCTCCATTGTCACTGGGACATTTCCTAGGAGCCACCAGTGATAAACAACCCCTTACAGTGACAATAACCTCTGACACCAGATACCTGCTCTGCCCCTGTAATACCGCCCGAGCTCTAAACCTGAGCCACAATGTACAATGACTCCTGGACCTTACCAGGATAGCTATGGAGGAGGCTCCAATCTGAATTGTTTTATTTCTATTGAATAACATCTTCATTTATTTTCTCCGTAATAAATGAGAAGTCACAAAATATCCAAGAATTTTATTATATCAGTGACATAAAGAATGAAATCACAGCGAAGAAATGTCATTGTGAATAGAATATAATGATCAAATCTGACAAGAGAGCAAAGAAGAGATTATACATGGATTATATCATAGGCTGCAGATGTTATACATGGATTATATCATAGACTGCACATGTTATACATGGATTATATCATAGACTGCAGATGTTATACATGGACTATATCATATACTGCACACAGTATGTTCATCCACACAATACAGTCTTCCCAGACCGGAACTTTGTGGCACTGGGTAAAACTGGTAACAAATAGGACCCTTCTCTACACATACGATGGTTCAGTGGTGCAGACTATGTGACAGAATACAATCTACACATACGATGGTTCAGTGGTGCAGACTATGTGACAGAATACAATCTACACATACGATGGTTCAGTGGTGCAGACTATGTGACAGAATACAATATTAGATAAGATGTTCCACCAAACATTAAGCAGATCTGCCCTGAAATCTTCATCAATTATCAAAGCTAAGATTAGTAAGAAGAAGTAATCATCAATATGGCATTGTACCGATCTACAGAAACTACTTCAAAATCTTATCAGGTGTCACGGGCTTCAGGGACCTCACTTTCTCTCTCCAGTCACATTCTTCATAGTTAGGTATATCTTCCCCGGCCACAGTGATCATCCTTTTACCACTGCATTTGTCTTCGGAGTACAGTATCCAGGCTCCACTCACTTCTTTCTGAGATAAGGCCTTGTTGTCAAATCCAAAGGATTTCACTGAAGTTGACGCCTTCTCCAGGTAATGGAGTTTTCCCTTATAGTCGGCGTCTTCATGCAGCGTTATCTTGGGATGAGAGAGTCCACCTCTAACAATCCGAGCCGAGCTGATTTTTTTGGCCCATTCTGGTATGGTGCTGTAGTCTCCTTGAGGAAAGCAACCAAACATTCCCATGTAATCATAATTGGCACCAGAAAAAACAATCCAAGGATCTCCTCGAACTTTGAGGGACTGGGCTTTCTGGAGGAACTCATTTTCAGAGAGGTCTGGTGTATCACAGTCCAAAGTCAATGACTCTCCATTAAAGTTTGGAGATTCAAAGAGCTTGAGTGTGTTCATGATGATTCTTCTTGTGGAGAAGTTACAATGTCCTTTGAAGTCTCAGAATTTTCTTCTTACTGTGGGTCACTCACACTTTATATAGGATTCTCCTGGGGTGTTGTCTTTTAGATTTACGTAGGTTTTACTTCCTCCACCTACTTCACTTCTCAAGAAATGATCAGATTAATGATTTCTCAGGTATACTATCGTTATTTGATAAAGATGACTGGACATGGAATTGTGTGAGTTACAGATTTCTTAAAGGGGCTCTATCAGCAAAATCATGCTGATAGAGCCCCACATATGCGTGAATAGCCTTTAAAAAGGCTATTCAGGGGGGCCACACGGTGGCTCAGTGGTTAGCACTGCAGCCTTGCAGCGCTGGAGTCCTGGTGTTCAAATCCCGTTTGTATGTTCTCCCCGTGTTTGCATGGATTTCCATCCCATATTCCAAAAAAGACATACTGATAGGAAAAAATGTACATTGTGAGCTCTATGTGGGGCACACAATCTACAATTAAAAAAAAATAAAAAGCTATTCAGGCACCGTAAATGTTATATTAAACTACCCCCCCGTTTTAAATACCCTAAAAAAGAATGTTATCTACTTAAAGATCGTGCACGCTGGGCGGGCATTCAGGGTGTGTCTTCTTCTTCTTCTTCCACGCCTCTTCTTCCTCCGACGTCCTCCGGTCCCGTCCTCCTCCGGCGCTCGCGAGCGGACACTGATATAAAAAAATGGCCTGGGCGCTTGCGCAGTAGCACGCGGATTCTACTACGGCTACTGCGCAGGCGCCCAGGCCATTTTTTTTTATATCAGTGTCTGCTCGCTGGAGGAGGACGGGACCGGAGGACGTCGGAGGAAGAAGAGGAGTGGATGAAGAAGACGGTGCACCCTGAATGCCCGCCCACAGTGCACGATGCGTAAGTAGATAACATTCTTTTTTAGGGTTTTATTTTAAAACGGGGAGGGGTAGTTTAATATAACTTTTACGGTGACTGAATAGCCTTTTTAAAGGCTATTCACGCATATGTGGGGCTCTATCAGCATGATTTTGCTGATAGAGCCCCTTTAACTTTCCATTATTGTCCTATGCTGTGTAATGTGCATCTTAAGTGTCTCACATCCACAGGTTACGCTAAATATTTTTCATCTGTAAAATAATTTCTCTTAGAATGCTTAACCTGGTCCCAATCTGCGCCATATTATTATGTTGCGCTGAGCATATAGTTAATGCTCAGCTCAGAAATAGTCTGGTGCTGTAATGTCATGGGCACAATAGCTATACCTGTAGTGTTACATACTGCCCTTGGCTATGTTACGAAAGATACTCCGACTACAGCGGATTAATCCCCTGGATGCCGTGATCAATAACGATCACAGCTTCCAGGGGTTCCGGGGACAAGATCACCCTCTCATCACCCCTCGGACCGTCTGCCATAAGATTGCGGGTTCCGAGGGATTGCCATGGCAGTCAGGAGGCTGGGTCATGTCCTCCTGACTACCCATAAATAGTTCCCATAGGATCTAATGTTCGATGTTCTGCAATACTTTGTAATTCAGGACATTGCGCAGGGGTTTGAGATCCCAGCTTTCCATGGTTCACATCAGGGGCTGTATAAACATAGTAGCCGATCACTTGAGTAGGGGTTTTACCATATCAGGAGAATGCTCCCTCAATCCAGAGGTTTTCCATCAGATTACCCAGAAATGGGGCCTCTCAGAAGTGGACCTCATTGCAACCAGACTCAACACCAAGGTGGAGACGTTTTGCTCACTGACAATCCCTTGGAAGTGAATGCCCTGTCCATCCCGTGGAGGTTCAGTCTGGCATACATCTTCCTTCCACTTTCCATATTACCTAATGTATTGATAAAAAACAGACAGGACCAGGTCTCTGTGATAGTCATCATTCCATTCTGGCCATAGAGGCCTTGGTTCGCCCAGCTCATGCTCTTGAGTTGAGGGATCTGTTGGAGGCTTCCCCAACGCAGAACCTGGTCTCCCAAGGATCTCAGAAATGCCAGGATCTGGGAAGGTTCAACCTGACAACCTGGTGGTTAACCAGTCCTAATGGAAATCTAGTGGACTGTCAGAAGCCATACTGAAGACTCTTTCCTGCGCCAAAGCAGCATCTACCAACAGGAGCTACAAAAAAAATCCAGTTACG
Source organism: Leptodactylus fuscus (assembly GCF_031893055.1). NCBI lineage: Eukaryota > Metazoa > Chordata > Amphibia > Anura > Leptodactylidae > Leptodactylus > Leptodactylus fuscus. Next base: position 26,675,555 of record NC_134265.1, on the reverse strand, counting down.
ATTAGCAGCATTTTCAGGACTTGGTGCTCTACACGTGAAGATAGTAGTTCAGATCCTCAAGTGGGGGCGATTCTGAATTTCCTTCAGGACGGTTTTGATAGAGGCCTTTCTCTAGCCACTCTCAAAGTACAGGTCTTAGCTCTGTCCACCCATTTGGGGAGATGTTTGTATCAAGATCCTTTGGTGGTTAGTTTCCTCAAGGGGGCTATGAGGCTTATACCAGTGTGTTCAACCCCAGTTCCCGAGTGGGATCTGGTGTCGGTGATCTTTTCAGGTCTTTGTGGTCCTCCCTTTGAGCCCTTGCAGGAGATGGATCTTAAGTTCTTAGCCTACAAAACCACTTTTTTGTTGGCATTCACCTCTGCAAAGAGGGTGAGTGAGCTCTAGACCTTCTCTTCCAAAGAACCATACATATCCTTTTTTGATGTTAGGGTCCAGCTCAGATTTCTCCCTGGGTTCAATCCCAAAGTACCTTGTTCCTCCAACAACAATCAGTTGGTTTCTTTACCTGTCTTCTTTCCATCTCCTTCCTCTATAGAGGAAGAAAGACTCCATACTTTAGATGTGGTGAGGTGTCTGTGGATTTATCTGTCTTGTACCCATTCTTTTAGGAGATCTGAGAACCTCCTTATTAATATTTATGCTCAACGGTCTTAGAGCCTCCAAGCCTACCCTTTCTAGATGGGTTAAGGAAGCCATTAGGACTTCTTTTTCTGCTCAGGGTTTATCTCCTGCTGAGTTTCTCACAGCCCATTCTACCAAGGCTCTATCTACATCTTGGGCTGAGAGCCGGGCACTCCCCTTATACCAAATTTGCTCAGCTGCTTCTTGGTCTTCTCAGCTCACATTTGTGGATCAGAAGTTACTGCCTTTGGACGTTCTGTATTAGCCTCAGAAAGGCGAGGAAACCCTCCCTAAGGGGATTACTTGCTATATCCCCGTATTGTGCTGCTGGTAGGACATAGGAATGGTTGATTATGATGTTAATCTGTTTTCCCTTAGTCCTAACAGCAGCACAAGCTTCCCTCCCTATGAAGGTTTTTTATTTTTACTTTATATCTAACACATGGAGGGAGGTTTAATTGCCCTCTTATAGGGTTATTAGTTATGCCTATTCTATTTTATGTTAATTAAAAATGCCACCTGTCCTACCAGCACACAGGGGCAGAAATACTCCATATTGTGCTGCTGTTAGGACTAAGGGAAAACAGATTAACATAATAATCAATGAGTATGCCAAGTAATGGGCATTTTATTAGAGACCCTCTTCTAGTAGCTTGTTGGCCTTCCTTTAGCCTTCAGAGCCATAGCAATTTATGGTGGCATACACAGGTATCAGTGGAGCCATATAAGTTCACTTGAGACAAATCTGAAATTCTTCTGTTTTGTTAGGAATATTTGGGTCAAAACTGTTTTCCCATCTCTATATATTACTACTGCCTTAGTAAGACCAGGCGTAAAGCACTTACGATAACCTCATAACCCCCTTGGTTATGACAAATGGACAGCAAGGTGGCTCAGTGGTTAGCACTAGTGATGAGCGAATAGTATTCAAAACTATTCATCGAATACCTCGCTTCCATAGGAATGCGCGGAAGCGGCCGAACACCAAGGGGTTAAGCGCAGTGAATATTTGACATGCAGTCCTATGGGAGCGAGGTATTCGACGAATACTATTCGCTCAACACTAGTTAAGCACTACTGCCTTGACAAGCTGGAGTCCTTGGTTTGCATCCTGTCAAGGACAACATCTGCCCTGGGTTTACTCTGTAGTGACAGGCGGGTCACTAAGGGGTTAAAATTTCCTCATTTCAATGGAATTGTGAATAAAAGTGCGCAACGTGATGCATGAGATCAGAGAACACTAAAGACTTCTCCAGCAGTGTATGGCACCGGACCCCTCCTCTATAGATACAATTCTGTAGAAAGGAGAGTCTCTTATCTGTACAGTCACTTTTATAGATTTTGTGAATTATTACAACAGATGGTTCTGCAGAAGGGTTGTCAGAGGAGACGTCGGGTTTCTGTAGAAGTTTATAAAACTGATTAATAGTTATAAAACTGATTGATACTAATGTGCAAACAGTTTCCAAGATCAAATGATTTCAAGTTGAGCTTGTGACAAAGTGATACAGTTCATAGAAGCCGCTGCTTCCCTTTAGCCATACATCAACCTTTAGTTCTCGACTAGAGATGAGCGAATACTGTTCAATCGAGTAGATATCAGGCTATTCAATATATTCGATTACAAACGAATACCACACGGTAAATGCAGTAAAAATTCGTATCCCCTCCCACCTTCCCTGGCGCTTTTTTTGCACCAATAACTGTGCAGGGAAGGTGGGACATGAAAGAGGAAAACGTAGGCATCGAAAAAATATAGGAAAAGTCATTAGCTGGGGAAATCAGGTGACCTCGGATTTATAAGAATAGTGGCCGCCATGTTCGTGTCTTTTGCGGCTGGGATAGATAGGGAGAGATATCTGCTGAGGGTCAGAGAGAGATTTTAGCTTCTGCTAAGCAGGAAAGAGTCTGAAAACAGCAACACTGCTGAGTCTATAAACCCCATCAGTATATACACCATCAGCTTATAGGCTCATCCTGCAGAAAGTTCTCAAAACCACTTTTTAGGGCTGAAATTCCGTAGCACTGGTATACAGTATATACCTGGCTGAAGCAACAGAATGGGGCTGACACTGTAAACGTTGCTGGGACAAGTCACAATTCAAAGATAGGGAAGAAAGAATGACGACTGGGGATGTCAGGGCTGAATTGGCACAGAGGGGCACAAATAAGAACACTGCTTGTGGGCTGAAGTCACAGAATGGGGCATAAACTGGAAATGCAGGTGCACAAATCTAAGTAGAACTGAAAAGAAAGCATAGACACGCAGGTTCTATCATGAGATTACAAGTAGAAGAGTGGATCAGCAAGTGACAGTTGGGGTTCATCGTGTACGCTCTATGCCACCAAAAAGGCTAACTGGGAGACGTACTTGCACCCCCTCACCAAAAACTCAACTAAACCTCAGCTGGGGGAAGCCTCCACTCACCCCAAGGGCCACCAGTCCAACTTCTACACCCAATACGTGTAAGGCGCAGAGGGATCCCGCACCTTGGAGAGTGTTCCCCTGGTGGTTGTGGACCTGATGGCAGTTGTTAGCCTCTTTGAGGAAATCTCCTCTCTGCCACCAGCGAGGGTTTTCGGAAACATTTCCATCATATTCTGCACCAGGTTTTTTTCCTCTCCACTACCAGAACGAAAGACGAGATGTTATTTTTATTCCGGAGGTCGAGGATTGCAAAAATCCAGTATTCGTTGCTCTCCATGATGAGAACAATGCCTTTGTCTCTGGAAAAGCAGCCCAACATGAAGTCACCCATGTGTGCCAGTGTGTTACTTGGCATGACTTCGCTGCCCCCACCGGAAGGGTCACTCTCCATTTCCTTCACTTTCAACTCCCCTTCACACCATCCGCGCTGAAGCAATGGGATGCACTGAACTTTCCCGCTAGCCTCGTGTGGGACAGTGACCTCAAATGCCACTTCATCCTCCTCCTCTTCCAACTCTATTGAGTTTGGAAAGTGTCTAAGTTGATAGTCTGTGACAGTGGGGTAATACAGGGACTTGAGCTTGTTAGATACCCCCAGACATACTTCCCCTGCTGTCCCAGTTGCATTCCAGAGGTTTTGGCATAATTTTCTGAGGTGTCATAGTGTACTTGATGACTCTCCTGAGTCGAATTGCGGTTTAATATAGTTGAATATTGAGGGGCTACTTGAAACGAATATCAAATATCGAATATTTCACTACTCGCTCATCTCTATTCTTGACTATGGACCTCACTATTGTGGCCTGTCCCAATTTCTATTGGCAACTGCATTTGGCCTGATGAATGGCATTGTCTTGCCTGAAACTTTGCTTGTTCTATGAACTTCTCAGCTGTACGCTAAAATTCTCCATGTGGCTTCCATGAACTATATTATTTTGTAGCAATAAAAATAAGCAAGCTCAACTTGAAACCATTTGGAACGCCGTCCATCCTTCCTACATATACAGTGTTTCTGGAGGAGTGCGGCCAGTCCTCCATGGAATTGTGCACCCACCAAATCTTACAGTGTGTTGCATATTGTTCCTTGTGGTTGAGGGTCCAAGATGAAGCATGACCTCCGACCTAGAACCCTCTGCCACATTCGTGTTACATTGCAGCTCAAGTAGTTTCTCAGTTGACCAAAGCTATACAAAAATATCACTGTCCATGATGTGATTGGATTCTCATTGCTTGAAGTTATGGGCGATGCAGTTATGCCACCGAGGATGGAACTTCAGAAGACTGGGCTCTAATTTATCTTCTTATATTGTAGGTGATTTTGCAAAAAGAAAAAATTATGTTGTTTTTTTATCCCAAATTCCATCTCAATAAAACAGGTCTCATGTTCAAGAGTTTAGTAAAGAAAATATGTGGAGGTATGAAGTACGAGATGTTTTCTATTGGGGTCCAAAATGGGGTGACATGTCTGCGGATTCCACTTTATTGGCAATTCAGGGGCTTTCTAAAAGTGGCATGATGTCCAAAAACCAAACTGTGCTCCAAAAACCAAAATAGCGCTCCTTCTCTTTTGTGCCCAGCTATGCCCAAACAGCTGTTTCTACCCATATGGCATTAAGTGCATTATCTGGGGTACACCAGTGTCATACATGTGGGTGTACACCGTCATTTGGGGACACAGCAGGATGCAGATGTGAAGGAGCGATATGTGCTTTTTGAGTGCACATTTAGATTATTGGTTTTTGGACACCATGTCACATTTGCAGAGATCCTAAAATTGCCCCTACAAAATGGGGTCACTTCTTGGGGAATTCCGGTTTACTGTCACCTCCAGGGCTCTACAAAAACAACATGGCGCCCAGAAGGTCCCTCTAAATCTGTACCCCAAAAGCTAAAAAGCGCAGTGCTCCTTTCCTTCTGAGCCCTGCTGTGTGCCAAAGCAGCAGTTTACATCTACATATATAATTTTTTGCCCCTCGGGATGGCCCACTTAATAGTTTTAGGAGTGCAGGTCTCTGACAACACAAAGTGGGTGCAACGTCTTGGGCACCGAAATGGCATCTCGAAAAATTTCAATTTTCATTTTTGGGAAGCATTTTTAGGCTCAAAATGATAATACCCCTTGATATGTTCCTTGACGGATGTAGTTTTTAAAATGGGGTCACTTTTGTAAACTTGTAAAATGTCTAAATTACTCAAATATGCTAAAATTATTTCAAATATGCTTGAAACACAAAAGAAACATTTGGAAATATATAACTACTAACTTTTTTGCCCTGTATTATTGTGTATACGTGAGATATCGCAGCTTGAGATGGAAAAAATTTAAAACTTTTAAAAATTTTCAGCATTTGCGAGTTTTTTTTAAGTAAATTTATGCAAGTTCCATCAGTCTAATTTTACCTTCTCAGTAAAGTACAACATGTCACAAAGAAACAATATCAGAATCGCTTGGATGCGCTATACTATTACAGAATTATTCACTGATAAATTCACACATGGCAAAATAAAAATGCGCAACTTGACGCGAGAGATCAGAGAACACTAAAGACTTCTCCAGCAGTGTATGGTACCGGACCCCTCCTCTATAGACACAATTCTGTAGAAAGGAGAGTCTCTTATCTATACAGTCACTTTTATATATTGATGGTTCTGCAGAAGGGTTAGCAGAGGAGTCGTTGGGTTTCTGTAGAAAGTTATAAAACTGATTTATAGAACAAGCACAACCTCCGACCTAGAACCCTCTGCCCCATTCTTATTACACTGCCCGTCAAGTAGTTTCTCCGTTTTCTAGGGTGACCAGCCCTTTATAGAAATACCATGAATCTCTGGCCCTACTGACCCATGTCCATGACGTGGCTGGGTTGTCAATGCTTGAAGCGATGGGTGCTGCAGGAAGTCAGCGGCGGCAGGCACGTGGCGATGTTGCGATCCCACTCCTGCAACCCCCCTCCCCCCACTGTATACCTGGCGTATAAGACAACCCGCAACTTTTCCGAAGATTTTTAGGGGTTAAAAATTTGTCTTCTACACTGGAAAATACAGTAGCCTTGTTAGCTGTTCATATAAAGAGCTGAAAATAGTTGGTGATTATTGTAGGACTCCGTATCTCACCGCCATCACCTGCAGTATTGGAATCCACTTGTGAGCTGGAGCAATCGGACCAATATTCTCATCTACATGACCCTGTGCTGTCTGCTACCACAGAGGCAACAGCCTTCCCATCCACCTCCTTCATACTGAACAATTTCCTACCTACAACTACTCCAGGGCAGGCCATTGTTCTCACTCCCCCTACCTCCAGGGCCAGTTTTAGACAAAATGGGGCCCTGGGCAAAATTAAAAGTGGGGCCCCACTCATACATACAACATAGTCACATTCTGTTAATTCGATGTGCTGTAGTGCCTATCACTGGTACTTACAGGGGTGTTCTTAATGTCTTTTAAATGGCTGTATGTAAATCCGTAAGGTTTTTTTGCCTAATCAAACTAATTGCTTCTGTGCCTTATCTTTAAAGGGGTATTCCCACGTCGCATACTCACCAGTCTTCGTTGCTGTAAAATCTTCTGTCTTCCTGCTTTGTTACGTCATTGGTGGGTGGGGATACATATGCAAAGCCAGCAGTGAGATGCCGCTGTCCCTGCGTGCACACTCATAGATGGTGAGACCAATCTAGCCTTCACAATGCCAATACAGACCCGGCATCCGCTGTAATAGAGAGGCGGATGCCGGGGAGTGTAGACGCCGGCACAGATGCCTGCAACATCACTGTGCTCCTGCCCTGCATGAAGCCAGCAGCAGCAGGAGCGATGCTGTTATTCCGCTCCTCCGCCACCCCCCGGAATAGCAGCATCGCTTCTGCCGCTGCTGGCTTCATGCAGGGCAGGAGCATAGTGATGTTGCAGGCATCTGTGCCGGCGTCTAAACCTCTCCAGCATCCGCCTCTCTATTACAGCGGATGCCGAGTCTGTATTGGCGGCCCCTTCCCCCCAAAGGGTAAACTACCCCCCTCCAGGCTCGCTCCTGTGCACTTAGCCCCCCTCCCTCCCTCCCTGAGAGCAGCAGATACATCACTTGACTTATGACCAGATAAGTCAAGGGATGTGTCAAAAAAAAAATGAATAAAGTAAGATAGTGGACAAACAAAGCAGTTTTGCTGAAGCAGTGTATTTAGGAAAAGTCTTACATTCACATTAACAAGCAGTATAGATAGAATCCTTGTGATGGGACAACCCCTTTAAAGAGGACCTTTCAAGGTTTGGGGCACAGGCAGTTTTATATACTGCTGAAAAGCCGACAGTGCGCTGAATTCAGCGCACTGTCGGCTTTTCTGATCTGTGCCCCGGGTAAAGAGCTTTCGGTGCCGGTACTGTAGCTCTTTACAGTCAGAAGGGCGTTCCTGCAGCGGCCATTTTAGTTCACTTGAGACAAATCTGAAATTGGTCAGTTTTGTTAACAACTGAACAATTTGGAATATTTAGGTCATAACTGGTTTATTTTGCAAACCGATTTTCAACATCTCTATATATTGCTACTACCTTAGGAAGACCAAGCTTAGTATTAGCTGCTTAAAGCACAAACAATAACCTATTAACCCCCTTGGTTACAATAAATGGACAGTAAGGTGGCTCAGTGGTTAGCACCACTGACTTGCAACGCTGGAGTCCTTGGTTTGCATCCTGCCAAGCACAAGATTTGCCCTGGTTTTTCCTGCACTGCAAAGACATACTGATAGGGAATATAGATTGTGAGCCCTATATGGGCCAGTGACTGACAATATCTGTAATGCACTGTAGAATATAATGGTGCTATAGAAGTACCGGTAAGTCAAATGACTTTTTATTAAAATGTCCTAATTTCTATGGAATTGTGAATAAAAATGCGCAACTTGACGTGAGAGATCAGAGATCACTAAAGACTTCTCCAGCAGTGTATGGTACCGGACCCCTCCTCTACAGACACAATTCTGTGGAAAGGAGAGTCTCTTATCTATACAGTCGCCTTTGTCGCCTTTGAGATGATTCTGCAGGAGGGTTGTCTGAGGAGACGTCTGGTTTCTGTAGAAGTTTATAAAACTGATTAATAGTTATACAACTGAATTGATACTAAGTTTCCAAGATCAAATGGTTTCAAGTTGAGGTTGCTTATTTTATTGTGATCCAGTTCATAGAAGCCGCCGTTTACCTTTAGCCATACACCAATCTCTACCATGGACCTCACTATTGTGACCTGTCCCAACTTCTATTGACAACTGCATTTTGTCTGATGAATGGCATTGTCTTGCTTGAAACTTTGCTTGTTCTAAGAACTTCTCATCTGTACGCTAAAATTCTATATGTGGCTTCCATAAACTGTATTATTTTGTAACAATATAAATAAGCAAGCGCAACTTGAAACCATACAGAGCGCCGTCCATCTTTCCTACATATACAGTGTTTCTGGAGGAGTGCGGCCAGTCCCTCCTGGAATTGTGCACCCACCAAATGTACAAGATCAAGCACGACCTCCAACCTGGAACACTTTGCACCATACATACAATGTTGGCCAAAAGTATCGGCACCCCTGCAATTCTGTCAGATAATACTCATTGTCTTCCAGAAAATGATTGCAAGCACAAATTCTTTTGTATTATTATCTTCATTTAATTTGTCTTCAATGGAAAACCACAAAAAGAATTGTCAAAAAGCCAAATTGGATATAATTCCACATCAAACATAAAAAGGGGGTGGACAAAAGTATTGGCACTGTTTGAAAAATCATGTGATGCTTCTCTAATTTGTATAATTAACAACACCTGTTACTTACCTGAGGCAATTTGTATCTTTAATAGTGTTGGTGAAAGTAGAAGAAAAACAGGGTGGAGGTGGGTGGAAACCAATTACGAGAAGCCTATAATCCCTGACCAAACCAACTAACGGTACTATTCCGTTATCGGGCCAGCAGCAGCGCATTTCAGCACCAGCTTTCGGGACAGCAGTTCAGTTCAGCAGCGGGAATTACAATGACATCCGAGGACTGCTGGCCCGATGCTTGTGCCCAGTAGCCAGTACATCAATGACCCCCCCTCCATCTCCTCCTCCTTCCAGTGCTGCCCCCCAGCTCTCCTTACATCTACCCCGTACCCTCTCCCCGCCACATGACTAAGCCGATGCTGGCCCGATGATAGAGGCCGTGCTTGTGTGTAGTAGGCAGTACATCGATCGATGCCCTCATCCTCCTCTTCCTTCCAGTGCTGCCCCCCAGCTCTTCTTACATCTGCCCCGTACCCTCTCCCTGTAATAGGCCTCACCGTAAATCTTGAGCAATGAATGCTACTAGATAGCCGCCGGACGCTGCAGAAAGTTTGTCCCTCCGGCTCGCTGTAGCTCACCGTTCCTATAGTCGGCGTGTTTCTTGTCAGGGCCTGGATTGAGCCCCGGTGTCTTTCCTTTCGGTCTCGGTACTAGCGCTGAGGTGAGGCCTAGTCGTGTGGCGGGGAGAGGGTACGGGGAAGATGTAAGGAGAGCTGGGGGGCAGCACTGGCAGGAGGAGAAGGATGGGGGAGGGGGGTCATCGATGTACTGGTTACTGGGCACAAGCATCGGGCCAGCAGTCCTCGGATGTCATTGTAATTCCCGCTGCTGAACTGCTGTCCCGAAAGCTGCTGCTGAACTGCGCTGCTGCTGGCCCGATAACGGAATAGTACCCAACTAACCACACTGTTATCTTTCATATCCCTCAAAAAATACAACAGAGGGTAGGACTGAGTTTTATGATGGGGACTGGATAAGGATATTTTAATGAACAGAATTAAAGGTTATGTTTCATCATTTGAAATAAAGTAGGGCCAGCTTGAAATAGCCGGGACCCCAGACCATAGAGGTCGGGAAAAGCCTTGTTATTATTATTATTATTTATTTATATAGCACCATTAATTCCATGGTGCTTTACATTATTATATTAATTCCATGGTGCTGTACATTATTATATTAATTCCATGGTGCTGGACATTATTATATTAATTCCATGGTGCTTTACATTTGGGGGTTACATACAATACACAGAATATACAGGCTGATATAATACTAACAGTGATCGGCTGGCACAGTGGGGTAGAGGGCCCTGCCCGCGAGGGCTTACAGTCTATGGGGGAAGGGGGGTAGAGACAGAAGGAGAGGGGGAGACTGTACAGATGGGGGTGCGGTGATAGTGTTATTGGAGGTTGTAGGCCTTCCTGAATAGGGGAGTCTTCAGGGCCTTCTTGAAGCCTGTGATTGTGGGGATCAGTCTTATGTGTCTTGGTAAGGAGTTCCAGAGTATGGGGGATGCACGAGAGAAATCTTGGAGGCGGTTGTGTGAGGAGCGGATGAGAGCAGAGCGGAATAGGAGGTCATTGTAGGATCTGAGGTTACGTGTGGGCAGGTAGTGGGAGATGAGGTCAGAGATATATGGAGGGGACAGGTTGTGGATGGCTTTGTATGTTAGTGTTAGTAGCTTGAACTCAATTCACTGGGCTATAGGTAGTCAGTGGAGGGACTGGCAGAGGGGAGCAGCTGATGAAGATCGGGGGGTGAGGTGGATTAAGCGAGCAGCGCAGTTTAAGGTGGACTGGAGGGGGGCGAGGGTGTTAAATGGGAGTCCATGGAGAAGGGTGTTGCAGTAGTCTAGGCGGGAGATTATGAGGGCCTGGACAAGCATCTTGGTAGTTTCCTGGGTGAGGAAGGGGCGAATTCGGTGGATGTTCTTGAGCTGGAGGCAGCAGGAGGTGTTGAGGGCTTGAATATGTGGCTTGAAGGATAGGTCGGGGTCCAGGGTTACCCCAAGGCATCGGGCCTGTGGGACAGGGGTAATTGTGGTTCCATTAACTTTGATAGATGGGTCAGGTGGAGGGGCCATACAGGATGGGCTGAAGATGATAAACTCTGTTTTCTCCATGTTGAGTTTGAGAAAGCGGGAGGAGAGGAAGGAGGCTACGGCCGCTAAACAATCTGGAACTCTGGCCAGCAGGGAGGTAATGTCTGGTCCAGAGATGTAGATTTGGGTGTCATCGGCATAGCAGTGGTACTGAAAGCCATGAGATTCTATGAGCTGGCCCAGGCCAAGGGTGTAGATGGAGAACAGGAGGGGTCCTAGGACGGAGCCCTGGGGGACACCTACAGAGAGAGGGCGAGGTGAGGAGGTGGTGTGCGAGTGGGAGACGCTGAATGTGCGGTCAGTGAGGTATGAGGAGATCCAGGAATGGGCCAGGTCTGAGATACCAAGAGATGAGAGAATTTCTAACAGGAGGGAGTGGTCAACTGTGTCAAAGGCAGAGGAGAGGTCGAGGAGGAGGAGGACAGAGTAATGGCGCTTGGCTTTGGCGGTTAGCAGGTCATTGGTGACTTTTGTTAGGGCAGTTTCAGTGGAGTGCCGGGGTCTGAAGCCTGACTGAAGTCTGTCAAAGAGCAGGTTGGACGAGAGATAGGAGGAGAGTTCGGAGTGGACATGCTGCTCAAGAAGTTTTGAGGCGTACGGGAGCAGTGAGATGGGACGATAGTTGGCAGGAGAGGACGGGTCGAGGGACGGTTTCTTAAGTATAGGAGTGACAGTGGCGTGTTTGAAGGCTGAGGGGAAGGATCCATTGGTTAGGGATAGATTGAAAAGATTAGGGCTAGGGTTAGGGCTGGAGTAATGACTTCAGCGAGTTTGGGGATGAGGTGTGACTGGATCGGGTCGAGCACGCAGGAGGTGAGGTGGGATTTGGAGATTAGGGAGGAGAGTTTTTCGTCAGTTATGGAGGAGAAACAGGTCAGGGATGAGGAACAGTAAGTAGTTGGGTAGAGGGGTTACCGGGGGTGTAGGGTGAGACTGCCTCTGATGGTGTCAATTTTAGTTTTAAAGTGAGCGGCAAAGTCGTCAGCTGAGATAAGTGATGTCGGAGGGGGGGGGGGCGGGAGGACGCAGGAGGGAGTTGAAGGTGGAGAAGAGCTGATTGGGGTTGCGAGAGAGTGCAGATATGAGTGTGGTGAAGTAGACCTGCTTTGCAGAGGTGAGTGCGTTCTTAAATGAGAGAACTGCTTCTTTGTAGCTGAGGAAATCCTCCTTGGAGTGGCTTTTCTTCCAGAGGCGTTCTGCAGCCCGCGAGGCACGTCTCAGTTTTTTAGTTAGGTCAGTGTGCCAGGGTTGTCTATTGATCGGTCGGGCTCTGGTGTATGTGTAGGGGGCCACAGAATCAAGGGCTGAGGTAATGGTGGTATTATAGAAGGCAGCAGCAGCATCTGTGTCCTGGAGTGAGGATATGTCAGCGAGTGGTAGGAGAGAGTCTGAGAGGGTGCAAGTGTCAAGGCGGTTGAGGTTCCTGGGGGGCGCGTTGGTTTAGAGGTTGGGGTGTCTATTGGAGAGGAGAGGGCAGAGAATGTCAGCAGGTGGTGGTCAGAGAGCATGGATGGAGAGTTAGAGAGGTTGCATATGGAGCAGAGGCAGGTGAATATTAGGTCTAGTGTGCCCCCTTTTATGTGGGTGGCAGAGGAGGACCATTGGGAGAGACCAAAGGAGGCGGTGAGGGATAGGATACTGGAGGCGGAGGGGTGGTCTGTGTTAATGGGGATGTTGAAGTCAGCCATGATGATGGTGGGGGTGTCTGTGGATAGGAAGTGTGTAAGCCAGGTGGTGAAGTGGTCGATAAAGGCAGCGGTAGGTCCCGGCGGTCGATATATGACGGCCAGTTGGAGGTTGGAGGGTGAGTAGATACGAAAGCGTGCACTTCAAAGGATGGGGGGGTGAGGGCAGGTAGCGCCTGGATAGGGGCAAATGAGCACTTGTCTGACAGGAGGACACCTACACCTCCACCAGGTTTGTTGTTGGGGCGGGGAGTATGTGAGACGTGCAGACCTCCATAGGAGAGGGCGGCGGGGGAGGCTGTCTCTGAGGGGTCATCCATGTTTCTGTGAGACAGAGAAATGTAAGTTTATTAAGAATAAAAAGGTCGTGGATGTAGGCAAGTTTATTACATACAGAGTGGGCATTCCATAGTGCACCTGGGAGGGCAGGGGGAGGGGAAGGAGTGAGTGTGATTGGTTTGAGATTTCGGAGGTTCCGTGTGCTAGCGCCAGGTGTGGGGATTTGCTGGGGAGGTCCAGGATTAGGAGATATGTCGCCAGAAGTAAGGAGGAGCAGGGAGAGTGATAGCAGGTGTAGGTAGGAGAGGCTGCGGGGGGGGGAGGGGTTGTATGTGTCTGGGGCGGAAAGCCTGCAGGTTTGTGAGGAGCTGTGCAGAGAAAGTTATATGGTGGGGTAGGAGAGAGGGAGAGATGAGGATTTCTTTACTGACCAGGCTGGTTTGGGGTGGAAAAGTTGTTTTTACAAGGATTGGGAGTACAACAGTGATTAAAGTGAGAAACATTTCTGTTAGGCAAGTGAGCAGTTTACAGCAGTTGGATTATGTTACCTTCTGTTCCCTTCTGGTTCCATTCTGGTATAATTCTGAAGTCTACACTTAGATGCACACTGGATTGCAGAATGACCAACAGCAGTTGTTCCCCAACTGCTACACATATTGTCAATAGAAGTGGGCCTGACTGGCTGCTGCTATCCTTATATACAGTAGATCAGGATCCAGGTGCAGACCACGCTCCCCCGACACGCACCTCTCCTCGGGACACCAATCATCAGCATTGGCACACCCTCTGAAGCTAGAGGAGGCATGCGGGGGAAGCAAAACAGTAAACATTGAAGTATCCTGGATCATGTTGGGGATATCTTGAGGTGAGCTGATACCTTGATCGCAAATTACATAGGGGAGGCCAATGGGGGAGACATGTTTGCACTTAAGGTCCAAGGGATGGAATGGGTCCTCAGATCGCCAAGGGGGGTGATTGGGATGATTTGAGACTTAGGAGGGAGGCCAAGTGGATTTTTCGTTTTCATTTGTTTTCATCGGCCTTTCCCTTACGTCCCTAACAGCAGCACAACATACGGGGTATTTTCTGCCCTGTGTGCTAATAGGACAGGTGGAATTTTAAATTAACATGATTTTACTCCTTGTCTACTGGGAAGTTGAACTGGAAGTGGGCCAACGGCCGTCAGTTATGTGGTCCGTTTGTCATCCGGAACCTGTGGCATAGTGCTAAATTCCAGGGGGGAGCGAGTTCTTTGATGCACACTTCCGATCTGCTGTTGCGACCGGAAGTGAGAATATTTTGCTTGCGGTGAGCCGGAGCAACGGTTTCGGGAGCTGGAGGCCCTTGGTTGCCAGTGCAGCTCAGGGGAGGGATGATAGTGGCATGGGTTTTATTATCTGTGTGTGTATTGAGTTGCCAGTTTTCTGGCTGTGCCATTAATCCCCGTCCCTTCTGGTTCTGGGCTTGTAGGACTTTGCCTTCTTGTGTATACAGGCAGGTTCTAGCGTGTCCTGGAGTGCAGTGGCTCTGTGGCTTGATGGTTACAGCTGCAGCCTTGTGGCCACAACGTCGTGGGTTCAGAACCTGCCAAGGCCAGGCTCAAGGCGCTTGTGTCTTAAAAAAGTTTGCACTGGATTTGCAGTTTTTCTATTGGAAAAAGCTTTGTATCCTTATCTAAAGGTGTTAAAGATTCATGGGGAACCTCCTCCATCCTTTCTAAAGGCTCATTCCACAAGAGCCGTTACCACCTCTTGGGCGGAGAGTAGAGCCTTCCACTAGAGCAGATATGTGCGGCATCCGCCTTGTCGTCTCATCTAGCTTTTGTACACCATTATATATTGTCATCCTGTACAGTACTACTGAAGCCACCGCCTTCGGGTGGGCGGTTCTTGACGCTGTGAGATGAGTGGACCCTCCCTAGGGGTATTACTTGTCAAATCCCTGTATGTTGTGCTGCTGTTAGGGACATAAGGGAATGGAGGATTATGTAGATAATCTGTTTTCCATTAGTCCTAACAGCAGCACAAGCTTTCCCTCCCTAAATTTTGTGTAAAACACGCAAAGGGGGAGGACTCTATGTCTTCTTATAGGGAGCTAGGCTGCATTTATTATGCTAATTAAAAATTCTGCTTGTCCTATTAGCACACAGGGGCTGAAAATACCCCCAAAAATTGGAGTGCGTTATACCACAAATTTTACACCAGTGGTGTAGATTTCATTCTAGCACCAGAAACTCCAAAAAATTCAAGTACATCTCTTGCCAACTAGAGAAGTGATTAAGACTGGCGTACAAGACTTACAATACTGATCATCCAGGCTCGGGGCCTACCGGGGGATTCCCTGGTCCCCCGACGGGCCAATCCGACCCTGCATTTATCGCCATTCTGATGCAAGGGATCATTTACATGAATCTATATTTTTAGTAGTCTTGCTAGTTATCCACATAAAGAGCTGAAAATATTCGGTGAATACTGAGGGACTCTGCATCTCACCACCATAACCTGCAGTATTGGAATCCACTTGTGAGCCGGAGCATTTGGAACAAAGTTCTCATCCACATGACGGTGTGCTGGTTGCTACCACAGAGGGAACAGTCGCCCAGGGACTTTGCAGTTCTGTTCAGTCTCCCTCTGCTGGCTGTATTGATGTACCTGCACCCTCTGCTAACTGGATTGTTGTGCTGGCTCCCTCTGCTGACTATCATGGCGTAACTATCCTATTAATATGTTTGTTCCTCAATCACAGCCAAACGGCTGAATGGATTTTGGGAAAATTTCACACACACACACACACACACACCTCCCAACTTTTGAAGAACTGAAAGAGGGACAAAATGTGCGGCGTGGCAAATTTAGCCCCGCCCACTTTTGTGTTGACTCTGCCCACTCGTTAATTTTTCATGTGCCCGCACACAGTATAATCCTCCTACAGTCACCCGTAAATTATATGTCCATCGCGTCTACAAGCCAGGAGCCGGCAGCAGCGGAGAAACGAGAAGCTGACACAGGTCAGCTCCTCGCTTCAGCCGTATATTTGTCAGCGACAGAGACATGCAGCGGCGAAGCGAGGAGCTGACCTGTGTCAGCTCCTTCCTTCAGCCGCATGTGTCAGCGATAGAGGCGCGCAGCCGCGAAGCGAGGAGCTGACCTGTGTCAGCTCCTTGCTTCAGCCGCATATGTGTTCAACTCAGAACATACCTCCCTCCAACCGGGACCGCGGGACATGTCACCTAAATCGTGAATGTCCCGCGGAAATCGGGACGGTTGGGCGGGATGCACACACACACACACATACATATTTGCCAGGAAAAGGTAGTAGGCTACTTAAAATGTGGGTCACTCACCCCAAATCGTCACCGTGACCCTCCAAAGACACCTCCGGGCTCGGCTGTAGAAGCTGGCATTCTGCCAGCACTGGTCTGTCCACGCACCTCCTATTGGTGCATGGCAGGCTGTGGGCGGGATATAGAGCCAGGGCTGCGGCACCATAGGTTGGAGGCTGAATGTGGGCGTGCCGATTGAGCAGGGACACAGTGAGCAAGATGGCCCACATCGTCCCGGAGCCGCAGCTATACTAGGCCACCTGCACACATCGTGGACGGAGGAGGCTGCTGCACCCGACACTCCACATACAGGTCAGTGCAGCGGGGGGAGGGGGTGTCCCGGGGAGGGGGGTGTCCCCAGGGATCAACCACGTTCCCCAGCTTCATGCCCCCCTCTTACATCATCCCCAGTGTAGTAGCACTCACCTTGACCACGCTCCCCCGCCGCTCTCTCCGCTCGCTCAGTGCACATAGTTCGCGCGCTACTGCCTGTGTGTTACGTATATGCAGCACAGCACAGCCTGGCATCATAGCAACCTGACGCCGGGGCCTCGCTCTGCCACATATAGGACACACACAGGCGCAGCCCACGAACTATATGCATTGAGCGAGCGGAGAAAACAGCGGCGAGGGAGCGTGGTCAAGGTGAGTGCTACTACACTGAGGACGATGTAGGAGGGGGACATGAAGCTGGGGGCAGAGATGGGGAGGACAAGAAACTGGGGGCAGAGATGGAGGGACAAGAAACTAGGGCCAGAGATGGGGGGACATGAAGCTGGGGGCAGAGATGGGGGGGACAAGAAACTGGAAGCAGAGATGGAGGGACAAGAAACTAGGGCCAGAGATGGGGGGACAAGAAACTGGGGGCAGCGATGGCGGGACAAGAAACTGGGGCCAGAGATGGAGGACATGAATCTGGGGCCAGAGATGGAGGACATGAATCTGGGGCAGAGATGGGGGGACAAGAAACTGGGGCCAGAGATGGAGGACATGAATCTGGGGCAGAGATGGGGGGACAACACATATAAGCGGTTCAACGCCACCGCAAACTCGCAGACGAAGTCGCGGGTATATATATATTTTTTTAAATAAAGATGAACAAACCACGCTGCTCACTTGCCATACAGGATATAGCAGTGGGTTTAGGTAGTGCAGTAGTGCACATTGTATGGCGGGTGAACAGCCAGCTCCTGATATGTTATTACCTTAAGCTGCTGTGTCTCGGTACCGCTGATCTGCAGGGTCCTGGCGCTGGGCCACTAGAAACAATTCCACTGGTGGGCCCAGTCCCACACTGGATATGGCTGATATATATACTGCAGTATTACCTCAGGATATATATACAGTCACAGCGTCCTCTCTGTCCTCCTCCTCCTCGACCTCTCCTCTGCCTTTGATACAGTTGACCACTCCCTCCTGTTAGAAATTCTCTCATCTCTTGGTATCTCAGACCTGGCCCATTCCTGGATCTCCTCATACCTCACCGACCGCACATTCAGCGTCTCCCACTCGCACACCACCTCCTCACCTCGCCCTCTCTCTGTAGGTGTCCCCCAAGGCTCCGTCCTAGGACCCCTCCTGTTCTCCATCTACACCCTTGGCCTGGGCCAACTCATAGAATCTCATGGCTTTCAGTACCACTGCTATGCCGATGACACCCAAATCTACATCTCTGGACCAGACATTACCTCCCTGCTGGCCAGAGTTCCAGATTGTTTAGCGGCCGTAGCCTCCTTCCTCTCCTCCCGCTTTCTCAAACTCAACATGGAGAAAACAGAGTTTATCATCTTCAGCCCATCCTGTATGGCCCCTCCACCTGACCCATCTATCAAAGTTAATGGAACCACAATTACCCCTGTCCCACAGGCCCGATGCCTTGGGGTAACCCTGGACCCCGACCTATCCTTCAAGCCACATATTCAAGCCCTCAACACCTCCTGCCGCCTCCAGCTCAAGAACATCCACCGAATTCACCCCTTCCTCACCCAGGAAGGTGGAGAAGAGCTGTTTGGGGTTGCGAGAGAGTGCAGATATGAGTGTGGTGAAGTAGACCTGCTTTGCAGAGGTGAGTGCATTCTTAAATGAGAGAACTGCTTCTTTGTAGCTGAGGAAATCCTCCTGGGAGTGGCTTTTCTTCCAGAGGCGTTCTGCAGCCCGCGAGGCACGTCTCAGTTTTTTAGTCAGGTCAGTGTGCCAGGGTTGTCTATTGGTTGGTCGGGCTCTGGTGTATGTGTAGGGGGCCACAGAATCAAGGGCTGAGGTAATGGTGGTATTATAGAAGGCAGCAGCAGCATCTGTGTCCTGGAGTGAGGATATGTCAGTGAGTGGTAGGAGAGAGTCTGAGAGGGTGCAAGTGTCAAGGCGGTTGAGGTTCCTGGGGGGCGCGTTGGTTTAGAGGTTGGGGTGTCTATTGGAGAGGAGAGGGCAGAGAATGTCAGCAGGTGGTGGTCAGAGAGCATGGATGGAGAGTTAGAGAGGTTGCATATGGAGCAGAGGCGGGTGAATATTAGGTCTAGTGTGCCCCCTTTTATGTGGGTGGCAGAGGAGGACCATTGGGAGAGACCAAAGGAGGCAGTGAGGGACAGGAGACTGGAGGCGGAGGGGTGGTCTGTGTTAATGGGGATGTTGAAGTCACCCATGATGATGGTGGGGGTGTCTGTGGATAGGAAGTGTGTAAGCCAGGTGGTGAAGTGGTCGATAAAGGCAGCGGTAGGTCCCGGCGGTCGATATATGACGGCCAGTTGGAGGTTGGAGGGTGAGTAGATACGAAAGCGTGCACTTCAAAGGATGGGGGGGTGAGGGCAGGTAGCGCCTGGATAGGGGCAAATGAGCACTTGTCTGACAGGAGGACGCCTACACCTCCACCAGGTTTGTTGTTGGGGCGGGGAGTATGTGAGACGTGCAGACCTCCATAGGAGAGGGCGGCGGGGGAGGCTGTGTCTGAGGGGGTCATCCATGTTTCTGTGAGACAGAGAAATGTAAGTTTATTAAGAATAAAAAGGTTGTGGATGTAGGCAAGTTTATTACATACAGAGTGGGCATTCCATAGTGCAACAGGGAGGGCAGGGGGAGGGGAAGGAGTGAGTGTGATTGGTTTGAGATTTCGGAGGTTCCGTGTGCTAGCGCCAGGTGTGGGGATTTGCTGGGGAGGTCCAGGATTAGGAGATATGTCGCCAGAAGTAAGGAGGAGCAGGGAGAGTGATAGCAGGTGTAGGTAGGAGAGGCTGCGGGGGGGAGGGGTTGTATGTGTCTGGGGCGGAAAGCCTGCAGGTTTGTGAGGAGCTGTGCAGAGAAAGTTATATGGTGGGGTAGGAGAGAGGGAGAGATGAGGATTTCTTTACTGACCAGGCTGGTTTGGGGTGGAAAAGTTGTTTTTACAAGGATTGGGAGTACAACAGTGATTAAAGTGAGAAACATTTCTGTTAGGCAAGTGAGCAGTTTACAGCAGTTGGATTATGTTACCTTCTGTTCCCTTCTGGTTCCATTCTGGTATAATTCTGAAGTCTACACTTAGATGCACACTGGATTGCAGAATGACCAACAGCAGTTGTTCCCCAACTGCTACACATATTGTCAATAGAAGTGGGCCTGACTGGCTGCTGCTATCCTTATATACAGTAGATCAGGATCCAGGTGCAGACCACGCTCCCCCGACACGCACCTCTCCTCGGGACACCAATCATCAGCATTGGCACACCCTCTGAAGCCAGAGGAGGCATGCGGGGGAAGCAAAACAGTAAACATTGAAGTATCCTGGATCATGTTGGGGATATCTTGAGGTGAGCTGATACCCTGATCGCAAATTACATAGGGGAGGCCAATGGGGGAGACATGTTTGCACTTAAGGTCCAAGGGATGGAATGGGTCCTCAGATCACCAAGGGGGGTGATTGGGATGATTTGAGACTTAGGAGGGAGGCCAAGTGGATTTTTCGTTTTCATTCGTTTTCATCGGCCTTTCCCTTACGTCCCTAACAGCAGCACAACATACGGGGTATTTTCTGCCCTGTGTGCTAATAGGACAGGTGGAATTTTAAATTAACATGATTTTACTCCTTGTCTACTGGGAAGTTGAACTGGAAGTGGGCCAACGGCCGTCAGTTATGTGGTCCGTTTGTCATCCGGAACCTGTGGCATAGTGCTAAATTCCAGGGGGGAGCGAGTTCTTTGATGCACACTTCCGATCTGCTATTGAGACCGGAAGTGAGAATGTTTTGTTTGCGGTGAGCCGGAGCAACGGTTTCGGGAGCTGGAGGCCCTTGGTTGCCAGTGCAGCTCAGGGGAGGGATGATAGTGGCATGGGTTTTATTATCTGTGTGTGTATTGAGTTGCCAGTTTTCTGGCTGTGCCATTAAGCCCCCTCCCTTCTGGTTCTGGGCTTTGTAGGACTTTGCCTTCTTGTGTATACAGGCAGGTTCTAGCGTGTCCTGGAGTGCAGTGGCTCTGTGGCTTGATGGTTACAGCTGCAGCCTTGTGGCCACAACGTTGTGGGTTCAGAACCTGCCAAGGCCAGGCTCAAGGCGCTTGTGTCTTAAAAAAGTTTGCGCTGGATTTGCAGTTTTTCTATTGGAAAAAGCTTTGTATCCTTATCTAAAGGTGTTAAAGATTCATGGGGAACCTCCTCCATCCTTTCTAAAGGCTCATTCCACAAGAGCCGTTACCACCTCTTGGGCGGAGAGTAGAGCCTTCCACTAGAGCAGATATGTGCGGCATCCGCCTTGTCGTCTCATCTAGCTTTTGTACACCATTATATATTGTCATCCTGTACAGTACTACTGAAGCCACCGCCTTCGGGTGGGCGGTTCTTGACGCTGTGAGATGAGTGGACCCTCCCTAGGGGTATTACTTGTCAAATCCCTGTATGTTGTGCTGCTGTTAGGGACATAAGGGAATGGTGCATTATGTAGATAATCTGTTTTCCCTTAGTCCTAACAGCAGCACAAGCTTTCCCTCCCTAAATTTTGTGTAAAGCACACAAGGGGGAGGGCTCTAGGTCTTCTTATAGGGAGCTAGGCTGCATTTATTATGCTAATTAAAAATTCCGCCTGTCCTATTAGCACACAGGGGCTGAAAATACCCCCAAAAATTGGAGTGTGTTATACCACAAGTCTTACACCAGTGGTGTAGATTTCATTCTAGCACCAGAAACTCCAAAAAATTCAAGTACATCTCTTGCCAACTAGAGAAGTGATTAAGACTGGCGTACAAGACTTACAATACTGTTCATATATCGCCATTCTGATGCAAGGGTTCATTTACATGAATCTATATTCTTAGTAGTCTTGCTAGCTATCCACATAAAGAGCTGAAAATATTCAGTGAATACTGAGGGACTCCGCATCTCACCACCATAACCTGCAGTATTGGAAACCACTTGTGTAACTCAAACTTTATTGAAATTTTTTTTTTTTTTTTTTTTCATACAATAAGAAAAGAAAAAACAATTACGAGTTACAGGGCGAACACCCGCCCTGTAAACAGAAAAAGCACACAGTGCAACACAAAATACAATCATAGAAGAATAAAAAAAAAAAAAAAATTAAAGACAAAGAAAACAACATAGAAAAAAGAAAAAGGAAAAAAGGGGGGGGAGGAGGAGGGAGGGGGTTAGTGGGACAGATGGGTGGGGGAGAGGACTAAATGTGGGGGGTGAAAGGGTAGGTAGGGGTGAGTGTGAGCAGTCAGGAAACCAGAGAGAGCGCTCGCCAGGTCATCCATACCACAGCCAGTTAGGAAGGGCTCGGGAGGAACCACTGGTCAAATACCTGAGACGAACAACAAGAGCATCAATCAGAGGAGGGGTCAGAACCCAGAAGCGTCCGGTACTCTGCAGACTGTTGAAACCTGAACCAGTAGAACCAGGTTTTGATGTACGCCTCAGTCGTGCCATGCAGGAAAGACGTGAGATTTTCCATGCGCATTATCTCGTTGACCTTCGAAATCCAGAGGGAGAGAGGAGGAGGATCCACTCGTTTCCAAAAAAGGGGGATACAAGCCCGGGCAGCGAGGATCAGGAATCTAAGTAGGGAGCGCTTAAAGACCTTTACAGAAGACTCACAATGATTAAGGAGGAACAGGGCAGGGCCCAAATGGTGAGAAGTTTCAGTAAGCTGGAGGGTTATCCGCTTGACCCCCTCCCAGAAGGACGAAAGGGCAGGACGGGACCAAAAAATGTGTAGCAGTGTGCCTTCCTCATCGCCACAGCGCCAACATAATGGGGAGACCTGAGGAAACATAGCATGGAGTCTCGTAGGAACCCTATACCATCGGGACAAGATTTTGTAGCTGGCCTCCTGGTGGCGAGAGCTGATGGAAGCAGTATTAGAAAGGCGAAAAATGCGCCTACGCTGCTCCTGAGAGAGGGAAAGGGACAAATCAGATTCCCATTTCAGCAAGAACGGCGGAACAAAATCCTCTGGAGGTTCAACCAGGATCCGGTAAGTGAGCGAGAGGGAGTGGCGAAGGGGGCCAGCACCAACACAAATCTTCTCCAAGGGGATAGGTTCGACGCGGAACACTGCAGGAGCAGGGAGAGAATGTAAAAAGTGACGAAGTTGCATCCCCCGCCAAGCATCCAAAGGGGGCAGCTCAGGAGGGGCCTGGGAATTCAGAAGTGTAGTCCATCCCCCTGCGTCCTGGAAGTGACAGGCACGGAAAATCCCATGACGGCGCCAATTACGAAAAACTCGGTCAAACATTCCAGGTGGAAAGGCAGGATTGCCCAGCACTGGAAAAAGAGCGGAATCCTTAGGGAGGAGAGTGGAGCGAACAAGGCCTCTGGAACAAATCCGAAGCGTGGGACCAAGGGTAGGGTGAGAAAAGAGAGATGACAATGAGGAGGAGTCTAACCACGGGGCAACCTGCAAAGGGATCGGAGAGAATGCCTGTTCGATGTAGACCCAAGGTTTAGAAACAGCATGCTTACACCAGTCCACGACACGAGTCAGGTGGGTAGCCAAGTAATAGGACTTCAGGTCCGGAAGCGATAAACCACCGCAACTCTTGGGACAAAAGAGAAAAGCCTTGCTCACTCGGGCGGGTCTGCCCGACCAGATGAACTTCAGTTGGACGGAAGTGAGGGATCTAAGAAAAGACAGAGGGATGTGAATGGGAAGCGCCTGCATCAAGTAGAGAAGACGAGGGAGAATGTTCATTTTAAAAATCGCGCATCTCCCGAACCAAGTAAAGGCTCCAGCGGACCATCGAGTACAATCAGCCCTGATAGACGCCAGAAGTGGGGGGAAGTTGCAACGAAAGAGATCTTTCGGGTCCGGAGTAAGATAAACCCCCAAATATTTGAGAGAAGTGGAGGCCCAATGAAAAGGGAAAGATTGACTCAAGGAGGTGGCCGCCGAGGAGGAAAGGGTCACATTAAGGGCTTCCGACTTCGAAAAGTTGATTTTAAAATTTGAAAGGGTCGAGTAAACCTGAAAGGTGAGCATCAGAGCCGGAAGAGAGACATGCGGGGAGGAGAGAAAAAACAGCAAGTCGTCTGCATAAGCCGCCACTTTGTATAAACGGGAAGAATGAGCAGCGCCTGAGATGTTCGGGTCGGCTCGAACCTGGCGGAGGAAGGGTTCAAGAGTCAGGACGAAAATGAGAGGCGAGAGGGGGCATCCTTGCCTAGTACCATTTCGGATAGGGAAGGATTGGGACAATAAACCGTTCACCCTGACCATCGCTGTGGGGAGAGAGTAAAGAGCCATGATCCAACTCATCATGCGATTTCCAAGACCAATATGTAACAGGGTCTCTTCCATGAACCGCCAGTTGACCCTGTCGAAGGCTTTCTCAGCGTCAGTGGAAAGAAGCATGAGAGGAGAGCCCGATTGTTTAGCTCCATACATGAGGTTGATGGCTTTGGTAGTATTATCTCGAGCCTCACGGCCAGGTAAAAATCCAGCTTGATCTGGGTGAACAATATTTCCTAACAAGGGCGATAAACGGGTCGCAAGGATCTTGGCTAAAATTTTTAGGTCAACATTAATTAGCGAAATGGGGCGGTAGTTAGAGCACAGAAGAGGGTCCTTTCCGGGTTTGGGGATAACCGCTATGTGAGCACAGAGGGAGTCACGACAAAGGGCCGAGCCATCGGTGAGAGAGTTGAAAACTTTCAACAGTCTGGGGCGGAGTTCAGGGCCAAGTTTCTTATAGTATACCAAGGTAAGGCCGTCTGGGCCTGGGGCCTTACCCGTTGCCATACTGGAGATAGCTAAAGAAATTTCCTCTTCAACAATAGGAGATTCCAAGGCCGTCAAGTCCTCTAGGGACAGCGACGGGAGACCAGAGGAGGAGAGATAAGAACGAATGCGATCTCGGAACTCCGCTTCAGGGAGAGGAGAAGGGCCAGAGTTTACAGAATACAAAGAGGCATAGTAGTCCCGAAAGGCAGCCGCAATATCGAGGGGCATGTGTAATAGAGTACCCTGGGCGGAACCGATGCATGAAACATAGGTGGAGGACTGCTGAACCCGAAGGGCCCTAGCTAGGGAACGCCCGCTCTTATTTCCGAACTCGTAAAAATGACGTCTACATTTAGCTAGAGTACCCTTCACCCTATCAGTGACAAGCGTACGCAATTCTTCTCGGGCGTTGGCAAGCTGAGAATAAACATCAGGAGTGATTTGGCGTTTATGAAGAAGTTCCAATGAGCGGATCCGCTGCAGCAGAGATTCAATGCAAGCCCGGTGTTCCTTGTTCAAGCGGGAACCATGTTGCAACAGGATACCCCGGATAAAACATTTGTGAGCTTCCCACACCATTGGGGGAGCAATCCCCGACAGTTCCTCCCTCTCAAAGTATTCCCCCAATCGGGTCTTAATGTCATCCAAGATTGTTACGTCATCAAGAAGTGATGCGCTAATTTTCCACTGATGCTGGAAGGGAATAGGAGAGGACAAGGAAACAGACAAAGTAACCAATGCATGGTCGGAGAAAGTAATGTTGTCGACTTCCGCAGCCAACAAAGAGTGGAGATGTTGGTGACGGATAAAGAGGTAATCGATACGAGAGTAGCGGTGATGGACCGGAGAATAATAGGAGTAATCCCTATCTAATGGGTGGAGTAACCTCCAGGAGTCCACAAGCTGGTGGGAATGAAGGTCCCTCTTAACCCTCCTGATGAGCGAGTAAGGGTGAGAAGAGACACCAGCAGAAGAGTCCAATGAAGGGTCTAGGACCAGATTGAGGTCCCCCCCCCCCCCCGCCACCAGGAAGCCCTCCACAAAGCCGTCCAACAGTCCTAAGTAAGAACTAAGAGCACGACCCTGTCCCGAGTTAGGTAAATACAAAGAAACAAAAGTAAAAAGCTGAGAGGAGATACGACCCTTGACCATAACAAGTCTCCCCTCAGAATCAGTGCGAGTCTCCAAATGTTCCCAAGGCAGGGAGCGAGAAATCAAGATACTAGTCCCTCTGGATTTCGGGTCGGGAGAAGAGCTATGATATGCATGAGGAAACCAAGCATTAGTCAACTTGTATGGCTTGGTAGAGCAATGGTGAGTTTCCTGCAAAAACACAACATGAAGGCGCTTACCTTTGAGCAGATTGAAGAGTACGGAGCGCTTCTCTGGACTATGAAGGCCTCTCACATTGAGGGAGCCCACGGTGATGGAGGAAAGGCGATCAAGCGGAGGCATGGAGGGAGACGGGCTTTCCCAGCTCACACCCTAAAAAGAGAAAATAATAAAGGGGGGGGGGAGGAAGGGGAGAGGACGAAGAATTGAAGAGGGCAAAGGGGAGGGAAAAAAAAAAAAAAAAAAAGAGAAAAATAAAAAGGTAGAGGAAAGAGAGCAGTAAAGGTGGGGGGGGGGGGGGGGAGAAAGGAAAGGGAAAAAGAACCGAGAGTAGAACAAATCTAACTACCCCTAGACAAATGGGCCAGGGGCACAACAACAAACAGGAAGGAGTGAGGGAGTAAGAAAAGATGAGGGGAGAAGTGGGCCCGCAAGCACCACGAGTGTACCTGGTAAGGAAGACCCCATGCCCCCACCCCCAACAAAGTTGAAAGGGATAGGAAGCACAGGGCTACAAAGTGACTCTAAGGTCCAAATAACAACATTGTATAAAAACAAAGCAAAATCAACAACAAGGGCCATCTATAAAGCCCAGCAGGAGCAGGATCAAGAGGAACAGAGTAGCCACAGAACAAAATAAACACAGTGAAAATGTCCACCAACCACAAAACAAGTCCGAGACCACTCAATATAAAAGGATATTAGCACCGTCTTGTGAGCAGATCAAAAACCGGCGGCATGAGGGATCATGCTTCAATGGGAAGTTGAGCTGAGAGATCCGGTTGACGGAGTAGAGACCCAGGCGGATCCGGTGTTGGAAGACGTCGTGGAGATGAGTTTCGCCGAGGTCTCTCTCTAGAGGCAGCCGAAGAAGAACGCCTGGAACCGAGGCCGCGCCTGGATACAGCAGGACGGGAGGAATCCAGAGCAAGCCAGTTCGGGACTGAGACAGGGCGCACATCCAAAGAGGCAAACAAATCAGGCAAGTCCGCCAGGGAACGGACAACAATTGAAGACGAGCCAGCACGAACAATCAAATGGAAGGGATGACCCCACCTATAGGAACCTCCACAGTCCTTAATCAGAGTCAACACCGGCTGAAGGGCACGGCGCATAGCCAATGTGCGGGATGAGACGTCAGGATAGAGCTTGACAGAGGCATTCTCAAAAGGCACCGATCCCATATCCCAGGCACACCTCAGGATATGTTCCTTGTCTGTGAAGTAATGTAGTCTACACAGAACATCTCTAGGATTAGCAGGGTCAAGCGGGCCAGAACGTTGGACTCTATGCACACGGTCCATCAAGAAGGTAGCATCCAGCGGGCGTTGAGTCGCCATATTGAAAATGGTATTAATTCGGCTGATCAGATCATCCTGAGGGCCTTTTTCTGGCACTCCTCGTAATCGAATATTATTTCTGCGACCCCGGTTCTCCTGGTCATCCAGGAGCAAAGCAATTTGTTGAAGGCGGGCCTCAGAGTGGGTTTGATTGCTCTCCACCGCGGACAGGCGTTGTTCCAAAGAGGACAGTGTTTGATCAGTAGCGTCAGCCCTAGTGGAAAGTTGAGACACATCAGATTGGATCGCACCGAGGGCCTGTGCCTGGGATTGTTCCATTCGGGAAACTACAGCATCCAGGTCTTGTTTAGTGGGTAGAGCTTGAATAAGGTCCCGAAGTAGCTGAAAGTCCGCAGAGGCAATATGGGCTGCCGAGCAGGGCAGGGAGGCTGAATCCAAGGATTGCATGTCATGTCCAGGGAGGGTGGCAGACAGTGAAGGAGGCGGCTGCGATTGGCGTAGCGGAGGAGATGGAGGAGCCATGTCATCAGTGCCAGACCCTGTAGCAGAGGTTCCAGATCGGGACAGGAAGGTAGAGATTGATGGTGAGTGAGTAAGAGAGCGGCCTGGGGTGCGGGAAGGAGCAGTAGAGGTGTTAGGACGTCTTCTGGACATATCACAGTGGGAAGCGACCATAGAAGGTAATGAAGGTACACTCGCAGTATCACCAGGCCTTACATGAGGCGGTCACACAGTTCCATAATCAAACCCGGTACCCATGAGGTGCCAAAGGAGCAATGGGAGAAGTGCTAGTTCCGTGGGGATATACTGCAGAGCGTATAACACACAGCAAGTGGAGGAAGGTGAGGAGCCCACCCTGATGGTGGAGTAGGGGCTCAGCACTCCCTTCACACCACTGCAGCTCACAACAACAAAAGTTCTCTGTTAGGAATGTCTCTGAAGAGGGTAAAAAAGTCCAAAAAAAAAAAAAAAAAACCCAGCAGAGAGTACTCACAGTGTCACAGAATGTCCCAGCAGAAAGCGTCAGGATGGGAGTCAAACAGCAGAGGGAGGTGAGGTGTCTCCCAGTCTGCCATTCTAATCAATTACTACAATGCAGAGATTAGGAAAGGAATTTACAAATGCCTAAGGTCCATCTGCAGCAGGAAATGGTTAATGAGACAAAGAATGCAGATCAAGTCCATGGGAGGAAGCAGAGGGAATTTGCAGAGAGTGGGGGAGGGGAGGACAAGGATAATATATGAGGCTCTCCGGGGGCTGTGCTGTCCACTGGTCAAGCCCTGAGACGCTGTCCTATCCCTGGTACAAGCAGTAGAGGTCAGTTCGGAAACCACTTGTAAGCCGGAGCATTTGGAACAAAGTTCTCATCCACATGACGGTGTGCTGGTTGCTACCACAGAGGGAACAGTCGCCCAGGGACTTTGCAGTTCTGTTCAGTCTCCCTCTGCTGGCTGTATTGATGTACCTGCACCCTCTGCTAACTGGATTGCTGTGCTGGCTCCCTCTGCTGACTATCATGGCGTAACTATCCTATTAATATGTTTGTTCCTCAATCACAGTCAAACGGCTGAATGGATTTTGGGAAAATTTCACACACACACACACACACACACACACACACACACACACACACACACACACCTCCCAACTTTTGAAGAACTGAAAGAGGGACAAAATGTGCGGCGTGGCAAATTTAGCCCCGCCCACTTTTGTGTTGACTCTGCCCACTCGTTAATTTTTCATGTGCCCGCACACAGTATAATCCTCCTACAGTCACCCGTAAATTATATGTCCATCGCGTCTACAAGCCAGGAGCCGGCAGCAGCGGCGAAACGAGAAGCTGACACAGGTCAGCTCCTCGCTTCAGCCGCATATTTGTCAGCGACAGAGACACGCAGCGGCGAAGCGAGGAGCTGACCT
Organism: Leptodactylus fuscus; assembly: GCF_031893055.1. NCBI lineage: Eukaryota > Metazoa > Chordata > Amphibia > Anura > Leptodactylidae > Leptodactylus > Leptodactylus fuscus. Next base: position 26,646,591 of record NC_134265.1, on the reverse strand, counting down.
GTGTCAGCTCCTTGCTTCAGCCGCATATGTGTTCAACTCAGAACATACCTCCCTCCAACCGGGACCGTGGGACATGTCACCTAAATCGTGAATGTCCCGCGGAAATCGGGACGGTTGGGCGGGATGCACACACACACACACACATACATATTTGCCAGGAAAAGGTAGTAGGCTACTTAAAATGTGGGTCACTCACCCCAAATCGTCACCGTGACCCTCCAAAGACACCTCCGGGCTCGGCTGTAGAAGCTGGCATTCTGCCAGCACTGGTCTGTCCACGCACCTCCTATTGGTGCATGGCAGGCTGTGGGCGGGATATAGAGCCAGGGCTGCGGCACCATAGGTTGGAGGCTGAATGTGGGCGTGCCGATTGAGCAGGGACACAGTGAGCAAGATGGCCCACATCGTCCTGGAGCCGCAGCTATACTAGGCCACCTGCACACATCGTGGACGGAGGAGGCTGCTGCACCCGACACTCCACATACAGGTCAGTGCAGCGGGGGGAGGGGGTGTCCCGGGGAGGGGGGTGTCCCCAGGGATCAACCACGTTCCCCAGCTTCATGCCCCCCTCCTACATCATCCCCAGTGTAGTAGCACTCACCTTGACCACGCTCCCCCGCCGCTCTCTCCGCTCGCTCAGTGCACATAGTTCGCGCGCTACTGCCTGTGTGTTACGTATATGCAGCACAGCACAGCCTGGCATCATAGCAACCTGACGCCGGGGCCTCGCTCTGCCACATATAGGACACACACAGGCGCAGCCCACGAACTATATGCATTGAGCGAGCGGAGAAAACAGCGGCGAGGGAGCGTGGTCAAGGTGAGTGCTACTACACTGAGGACGATGTAGGAGGGGGACATGAAGCTGGGGGCAGAGATGGGGGAGGACAAGAAACTGGGGGCAGAGATGGAGGGACAAGAAACTAGGGCCAGAGATGGGGGGACAAGAAACTGGGGGCAGCGATGGCGGGACAAGAAACTGGGGGCAGCGATGGCGGGACAAGAAACTGGGGCCAGAGATGGGGGGACAAGAAACTGGGGCCAGAGATGGGGGGACAAGAAACTGGGGCCAGAGATGGGGGGGGGGACAAGACACTGGGGGCTGAGATGGGGGAACAAGAAACTGGGGGCAGAGATGGGGGAACAAGAAACTGGGGGCAGAGATGGGGGAACAAGAAACTGGGGGCAGAGATGGGGGGACAAGAAACTGGGGGCAGAGATGGGGGGACAAGAAACTGGCAGCAGAGATGGGGGGACACGAAACTAGGGGGAAGAGATGGGGGGGACAAGAAACTGGGGGCAGAGATGGGGGGACATGAATCTGGGGGCAGAGATGGAGGACATGAATCTGGGGCAGAGATAGGGGGACAACACATATAAGCGGTTCAACGCCACCGCAAACTCGCAGACGAAGTCGCGGGTATATTTTTTTTTTTTTAAATAAAGATGAACAAACCACTGAAGATTTGTTTTGTCATGTGTTCGGACAAAGTGATCTTTCGTTTCACCCACATCTTCTCCAGGGCAAGCCATTGCTGCCATTCCTCCTACCTCATTTTACATCTGTAAGCTTCAATGTGCCCAAGAACCCAGAGTATAATGCAGTGGACATTTTAGTTCACTTGAGACAAATCTCAAATTATTTGGTTTTGTTAAAAACTAAACAATTTGGAATATTTGGGTTGAATCTGGTTAGTTGAGAACAGGGGCGTCACTTGAGAGGGTGCAGAAGGTGCAGTGGCACTGGGGCCCTGGAGCCTTAGGGGGCACATAAGCACTGGCATCAGTATTTAGATTGCAGCTTCCATCTGGCCCATAAACTAAGAAGACCCACAGATTACCCTAACCACACTAAGGGTGATTAAACTGGGGCAGATGAAGGGGGACATTAAACTGGTGGTTGATGAAGGGGGACAGTTAAACTAGGGACAGATGGATGGGGACATTGAACTGGTGGCTTATAAAGGAGGGCAAGGAAACTGGAGGCAGTTGAAGGGGGCAATTAAACTGTGGGCAGATGAAGGGGGACATTAAACTGTGGGCAGATGGAGGATTGGACATTAAACTGGGGTGTAGATGGAGAAAGGCATTAAACTTGGGGTAACTAGAGGAGGACATTAAACTTGGGGCTGGTAGCTGGAGACGGACATGTCTGCTTCTAGTTGCCCCCAGTTTAATGTACCCCTCCATCTACCCTCACAGTTTAACGTCCCCCTCCAACTGCCCCAGTTTAATGTCCCCTTCTAGTTGCCTCCAATTTAAACTGGAGCACAAGGAGCGGGACTTCATACCGTGGGGCAATTGGAGAGGAACATTATAATGTGGGGGCATATAATGTTAGGGTGACTGTACTATGCTGTATATAGTAGTATATTTATACTTTGTGGGGAACAAAAAAAGGTGACAATGGGCAGAGTCAACATAGAAGTGGCTGGAGTTAAATTTGCCACGGTCTGCATAGTGCACTACACATTTTGTTCCTCTTCCTATCCTTTGGAAGTTGGGAGGTATGGCCTTAGGAGTATATATCATACCTCCCAACCGTCCCGATTTCCGCGGGACAGTCCCGATTTGGGTGACATGTCCCGCGGTCCCGGTTGGAGGGAGGTATGTCCCGATTTCAACTCAGATCTGCGTCCAGAGGACGCAGATCTGAGTTGAACACATATGCGGCTGAAGCAAGGAGCTGACACAGGTCAGCTCCTCGCTTCGCCGCTGCCAGAGATGGAGGGACATGAATCTGGGGGCAGAGATGGAGAGGACATGAATCTGGGGGCAGAGATGTGGGACATGAATCTGGGGGCAGAGATGTGGGGACATGAATCTGGGGGCAGAGATGTGGGGACATGAATCTGGGGGCAGAGATGTGGGGACATGAATCTGGGGGCAGAGATGTGGGGACATGAATCTGGGGGCAGAGATGTGGGGACATGAATCTGGGGCAGAGATGGAGGACATGAATCTGGGGGCAGAGATGGAGAGGACATGAATCTGGGGCAGAGATGGAGAGGACATGAATCTGGGGGCAGAGATGGAGGGACATGAATCTGGGGGCAGAGATGGAAGAGGGACATGAAACTGGGGGAAGATGAAGGGTGTATATGAAACTGGGGGAGAGATAGAAGGGGGACATATAATTTACGGGTGACTGTAGGAGGAATATACTGTGTGCGGGCACATGAAAAATTAACGAGTGGGCAGAGTCAACACAAAAGTGGGCGGGGCTAAATTTACCGCGGCGCGCTACGCACGCCGCACATTTTGTCCCTCTTTCGGTTCTTCAAAAGTTGGGAGGTATGTATATATGTGTGTACGGTAGTGTGTGCAATCCCATCCCATCACAGTGGAAACACTTCTCTTATTTATTTTTTTTATTTTACTCCTCCCGCCCAGCACGAGTTGCTCCAATTCCTGGACAACCACTTTAAATGATTTATCCATCTTTCTAATATTGATGGCCTGTCCTTAGGATAGGCCATCAATATTACATTTAATACAACAGCCAGGACCTCTGCAGATCAGTTTCCAGGACAGTGTGGCTACCGGCAATGGTAACATTTCTAGGAGCCACGCTGCTCACTTGCCATACAGGATATAGCAGTGGGTTTAGGTAGTGCAGTAGTGCACATTGTATGGCGGGTGAACAGCCAGCTCCTGATATGTTATTACCTTAAGCTGCCGTGTCTCGGTACCGCTGATCTGCAGGGTCCTGGCGCTGGGCCACTAGAAACAATTCCACTGGTGGGCCCAGTCCCACACTGGATATGGCTGATATATATACTGCAGTATTACCTCAGGATATATACAGTCACAGCATCCCCTCATGTATTTACCTCACATACAGTGCAAACATGGATAATATATCATATATACTGCAGTATGACCTCAGGCTATATACAATCACATGGTTAACTTGTGTATTTACCTCACAGAGTGCAGACATGGCTGTACTGGACATGCTGTTTATATTAACCATGCTGTATACAGGTCCCTCATTGTATATGAGACCAGTGGTCTCTATAGGCCGTCCATCTTAGTACTGATGTTATTATTTACCCTTCCTATATATAGCATGTAATGATCTATATATGGCCTCCATATCAGGGCTGTATACTGAGTCCTGTGAGGATATATGGCAGCCTTCAGTCACTTTATACATAATGTCCTGCTGCTGCTGCCTATATAATGTCCGCCTTTCATCTAACATTTGGTAATTCATCTATTACCTAACATGGTGGATAGTATAAGACAGTGTGGATTACGTGGAGCCTTATCTAGATGTATTTCCACAGTCCTCTAGAAGAATATATTCTATCATAGTTATAGCTCTGAAAGGTATACAGGGTGGGCTCAGCACATGGCGGGGATGTCAATGGACCAGGTGCTCTGCTGGAAACACAGTGTGTATAGTCATATATC